>NW_027136344.1:600000-853544 GCF_039906515.1 Pseudorca crassidens
TTTCAGATGGCCCTTTTGACCGGGGGGAAGTGAGACTTCATTGTAGTGCAGATTTCCTTTGCAAGCTTGCTTGGTTGGCCAAAAAGGGCGTATGCGTTTTTTCCTGAATATATTCAGGAAAAAACGCATATGCCCTTTTTGGCCAAGTGCATCATTGTGGACGTTCTGCCTCTTTTCCTATGCTTTCAATGCAATTCCAGTCTACCTCCTGAAATCGGTTTCCTGCAATTCTGCCCCGCTTTCAAGTCCTCTTGGCAGCCTTACTTCAGTATATTTTTGGACGATAGCTGTCATTTATAACTCTGCAGGTTTGTGAATTACAGTGCCCCTGAGCTCCTTTCTTCAACTCGCTTTCTTTTGAGCTGGCCGCAACACCGCAGGATGGCTTCAGGCCCTAATCTGGTTCCGGCACGGCACGCTGAGCCTTTGGTTAATTCCTCTTCCTGGTGGGAAATGAGAGTTAAATTTGCCCGTCCAGACACCTCCAGCTAGTCTCTCATTGGTTCTCGCTATTCCTGTTCATCTTCCGCAGAAATTGCAAACTGGGCCAAACAGGAGGTTAAAGGGACTGACTCTCCAAGTCGGGAGGGTGTTAGTAAAGCGTCTGGAATGTTGCACCCGAGTACCAGGGTACAAAAACTGAGACATATTTGAACACGTCTCCCGATCACATGGTTGATCATACTCTAGGTTCCACATGCATGTTTTAGCTGAAGGAAGAATACCTTAAACCTGGGTAGTTGAAACCCGTGGAATGGGTACCATGCAATATGACTTCAAAGGGTCTTCATTTGCTCACCAAACCTCTCCAATCCTATCACTGCTGCGTTTATGCCCCTGTACACATGCTTGATTCTCTTTCGGAGACATAGCAATCCATAGGTTTTAAGATACTTACTAGTCAGGTACATTCTTAGGCGTTTAATATGCGGTGTTGTGTCCATTTCGTTGAGCAAGGAGTAGCTCTTGTCTATTCCATATTTGGCTTAAGGAACTTTATCTGTGCTCATTTCAATCTCTGGTTTTATGCAGCACCCCAACTCACCTTTCCCCTTAAGCAAGCATAAGTTTGTTTTCTAAATTTGAGACCCTGTTCTGTTTTGGAATTCAGTTCCTGTGTAGCCAAGTTTACATTCCGTGTATTACTGATATCTTATGATGTTTCTTTTTCTGTGTGACTTATTTCAGTTAGAATCATCATACCTGAATCCACTCATTGTGCTGCTAAGGGCCTGATGACATAGATTTCATTGCAGAGTGATATTGCTTTGTAAGTAAATACCACAACTTCTTTATCCATTTTTCACTTTCTGCGATGTTGAACTTGTACGGTAAACGAGGTTCTTGTAAACAGAGGCGTCCCAAACTTTGGGGTGGCTGTGTCTTTTTGATTTTAATTTCCCTAAGCTATAGGACCATAAGTGGAAGTGCCCTAGGCTCTGTTGCTTTGTTTTTTAGATGTTTCAGGAAACACCATACACTTCTCCTGAGTGTCTGTTGGCAATTTACATCCCGCCCATCAGCATAACAAGGCTCCCAGTTCTCCATGGCCTGTCCTGCCTTTCTGGATTTTACACTTTTTTCAGATGGCCCTTTTGACCGGGGGGAAGTGAGACTTCATTGTAGTGCAGATTTCCTTTGCAAGCTTGCTTGGTTGGCCAAAAAGGGCGTATGCGTTTTTTCCTGAATATATTCAGGAAAAAACGCATATGCCCTTTTTGGCCAAGTGCATCATTGTGGACGTTCTGCCTCTTTTCCTATGCTTTCAATGCAATTCCAGTCTACCTCCTGAAATCGGTTTCCTGCAATTCTGCCCCGCTTTCAAGTCCTCTTGGCAGCCTTACTTCAGTATATTTTTGGACGATAGCTGTCATTTATAACTCTGCAGGTTTGTGAATTTCAGTGCCCCTGAGCTCCTTTCTTCAACTCGCTTTCTTTTGAGCTGGCCGCAACACCGCAGGATGGCTTCAGGCCCTAATCTGGTTCCGGCACGGCACGCTGAGCCTTTGGTTAATTCCTCTTCCTGGTGGGAAATGAGAGTTAAATTTGCCCGTCCAGACACCTCCAGCTAGTCTCTCATTGGTTCTCGCTATTCCTGTTCATCTTCCGCAGAAATTGCAAACTGGGCCAAACAGGAGGTTAAAGGGACTGACTCTCCAAGTCGGGAGGGTGTTAGTAAAGCGTCTGGAATGTTGCACCCGAGTACCAGGGTACAAAAACTGAGACATATTTGAACACGTCTCCCGATCACATGGTTGATCATACTCTAGGTTCCACATGCATGTTTTAGCTGAAGGAAGAATACCTTAAACCTGGGTAGTTGAAACCCGTGGAATGGGTACCATGCAATATGACTTCAAAGGGTCTTCATTTGCTCACCAAACCTCTCCAATCCTATCACTGCTGCGTTTATGCCCCTGTACACATGCTTGATTCTCTTTCGGAGACATAGCAATCCATAGGTTTTAAGATACTTACTAGTCAGGTACATTCTTAGGCGTTTAATATGCGGTGTTGTGTCCATTTCGTTGAGCAAGGAGTAGCTCTTGTCTATTCCATATTTGGCTTAAGGAACTTTATCTGTGCTCATTTCAATCTCTGGTTTTATGCAGCACCCCAACTCACCTTTCCCCTTAAGCAAGCATAAGTTTGTTTTCTAAATTTGAGACCCTGTTCTGTTTTGGAATTCAGTTCCTGTGTAGCCAAGTTTACATTCCGTGTATTACTGATATCTTATGATGTTTCTTTTTCTGTGTGACTTATTTCAGTTAGAATCATCATACCTGAATCCACTCATTGTGCTGCTAACGGCCTGATGACATAGATTTCATTGCAGAGTGATATTGTTTTGTAAGTAAATACCACAACTTCTTTATCCATTTTTCACTTTCTGCGATGTTGAACTTGTACTGTAAACGAGGTTCTTGTAAACAGAGGCGTCCCAATGTTTGGGGTGGCTGTGTCTTTTTGATTTTAATTTCCCTAAGCTATAGGACCATAAGTGGAAGTGCCCTAGGCTCTGTTGCTTTGTTTTTTAGATGTTTCAGGAAACACCATACACTTCTCCCGAGTGTCTGTTGGCAATTTACATCCCGCCCATCAGCATAACAAGGCTCCCAGTTCTCCATGGCCTGTCCTGCCTTTCTGGATTTTACACTTTTTTCAGATGGCCCTTTTGACCGGGGGGAAGTGAGACTTCATTGTAGTGCAGATTTCCTTTGCAAGCTTGCTTGGTTGGCCAAAAAGGGCGTATGCGTTTTTTCCTGAATATATTCAGGAAAAAACGCATACGCCCTTTTTGGCCAAGTGCATCATTGTGGACGTTCTGCCTCTTTTCCTATGCTTTCAATGCAATTCCAGTCTACCTCCTGAAATCGGTTTCCTGCAATTCTGCCCCGCTTTCAAGTCCTCTTGGCAGCCTTACTTCAGTATATTTTTGGACGATAGCTGTCATTTATAACTCTGCAGGTTTGTGAATTACAGTGCCCCTGAGCTCCTTTCTTCAACTCGCTTTCTTTTGAGCTGGCCGCAACACCGCAGGATGGCTTCAGGCCCTAATCTGGTTCCGGCACGGCACGCTGAGCCTTTGGTTAATTCCTCTTCCTGGTGGGAAATGAGAGTTAAATTTGCCCGTCCAGACACCTCCAGCTAGTCTCTCATTGGTTCTCGCTATTCCTGTTCATCTTCCGCAGAAATTGCAAACTGGGCCAAACAGGAGGTTAAAGGGACTGACTCTCCAAGTCGGGAGGGTGTTAGTAAAGCGTCTGGAATGTTGCACCCGAGTACCAGGGTACAAAAACTGAGACATATTTGAACACGTCTCCCGATCACATGGTTGATCATACTCTAGGTTCCACATGCATGTTTTAGCTGAAGGAAGAATACCTTAAACCTGGGTAGTTGAAACCCGTGGAATGGGTACCATGCAATATGACTTCAGAGGGTCTTCATTTGCTCACCAAACCTCTCCAATCCTATCACTGCTGCGTTTATGCCCCTGTACACATGCTTGATTCTCTTTCGGAGACATAGCAATCCATAGGTTTTAAGATACTTACTAGTCAGGTACATTCTTAGGCGTTTAATATGCGGTGTTGTGTCCATTTCGTTGAGCAAGGAGTAGCTCTTGTCTATTCCATATTTGGCTTAAGGAACTTTATCTGTGCTCATTTCAATCTCTGGTTTTATGCAGCACCCCAACTCACCTTTCCCCTTAAGCAAGCATAAGTTGGTTTTCTAAATTTGAGACCCTGTTCTGTTTTGGAATTCAGTTCCTGTGTAGCCAAGTTTACATTCCGTGTATTACTGATATCTTATGATGTTTCTTTTTCTGTGTGACTTATTTCAGTTAGAATCATCATACCTGAATCCACTCATTGTGCTGCTAAGGGCCTGATGACATAGATTTCATTGCAGAGTGATATTGCTTTGTAAGTAAATACCACAACTTCTTTATCCATTTTTCACTTTCTGCGATGTTGAACTTGTACTGTAAACGAGGTTCTTGTAAACAGAGGCGTCCCAAACTTTGGGGTGGCTGTGTCTTTTTGATTTTAATTTCCCTAATCTATAGGACCATAAGTGGAAGTGCCCTAGGCTCTGTTGCTTTGTTTTTTAGATGTTTCAGGAAACACCATACACTTCTCCCGAGTGTCTGTTGGCAATTTA
This sequence comes from Pseudorca crassidens, assembly GCF_039906515.1. NCBI lineage: Eukaryota > Metazoa > Chordata > Mammalia > Artiodactyla > Delphinidae > Pseudorca > Pseudorca crassidens. The sequence goes on from NW_027136344.1 coordinate 604,669, forward strand.
CATCCCGCCCATCAGCATAACAAGGCTCCCAGTTCTCCATGGCCTGTCCTGCCTTTCTGGATTTTACACTTTTTTCAGATGGCCCTTTTGACCGGGGGGAAGTGAGACTTCATTGTAGTGCAGATTTCCTTTGCAAGCTTGCTTGGTTGGCCAAAAAGGGCGTATGCGTTTTTTCCTGAATATATTCAGGAAAAAACGCATACGCCCTTTTTGGCCAAGTGCATCATTGTGGACGTTCTGCCTCTTTTCCTATGCTTTCAATGCAATTCCAGTCTACCTCCTGAAATCGGTTTCCTGCAATTCTGCCCCGCTTTCAAGTCCTCTTGGCAGCCTTACTTCAGTATATTTTTGGACGATAGCTGTCATTTATAACTCTGCAGGTTTGTGAATTACAGTGCCCCTGAGCTCCTTTCTTCAACTCGCTTTCTTGTGACCTGGCCGCAACACCGCAGGATGGCTTCAGGCCCTAATCTGGTTCCGGCACGGCACGCTGAGCCTTTGGTTAATTCCTCTTCCTGGTGGGAAATGAGAGTTAAATTTGCCCGTCCAGACACCTCCAGCTAGTCTCTCATTGGTTCTCGCTATTCCTGTTCATCTTCCGCAGAAATTGCAAACTGGGCCAAACAGGAGGTTAAAGGGACTGACTCTCCAAGTCAGGAGGGTGTTAGTAAAGCGTCTGGAATGTTGCACCCGAGTACCAGGGTACGAAAACTGAGACATATTTGAACACGTCTCCCGATCACATGGTTGATCATACTCTAGGTTCCACATGCATGTTTTAGCTGAAGGAAGAATACCTTAAACCTGGGTAGTTGAAACCCGTGGAATGGGTACCATGCAATATGACTTCAGAGGGTCTTCATTTGCTCACCGAACCTCTCCAATCCTATCACTGCTGCGTTTATGCCCCTGTACACATGCTTGATTCTCTTTCGGAGACATAGCAATCCATAGGTTTTAAGATACTTACTAGTCAGGTACATTCTTAGGCGTTTAATATGCGGTGTTGTGTCCATTTCGTTGAGCAAGGAGTAGCTCTTGTCTATTCCATATTTGGCTTAAGGAACTTTATCTGTGCTCATTTCAATCTCTGGTTTTATGCAGCACCCCAACTCACCTTTCCCCTTAAGCAAGCATAAGTTGGTTTTCTAAATTGGAGACCCTGTTCTGTTTTGGAATTCAGTTCCTGTGTAGCCAAGTTTACATTCCGTGTATTACTGATATCTTATGATGTTTCTTTTTCTGTGTGACTTATTTCAGTTAGAATCATCATACCTGAATCCACTCATTGTGCTGCTAAGGGCCTGATGACATAGATTTCATTGCAGAGTGATATTGCTTTGTAAGTAAATACCACAACTTCTTTATCCATTTTTCACTTTCTGCGATGTTGAACTTGTACTGTAAACGAGGTTCTTGTAAACAGAGGCGTCCCAAACTTTGGGGTGGCTGTGTCTTTTTGATTTTAATTTCCCTAATCTATAGGACCATAAGTGGAAGTGCCCTAGGCTCTGTTGCTTTGTTTTTTAGATGTTTCAGGAAACACCATACACTTCTCCCGAGTGTCTGTTGGCAATTTACATCCCGCCCATCAGCATAACAAGGCTCCCAGTTCTCCATGGCCTGTCCTGCCTTTCTGGATTTTACACTTTTTTCAGATGGCCCTTTTGACCGGGGGGAAGTGAGACTTCATTGTAGTGCAGATTTCCTTTGCAAGCTTGCTTGGTTGGCCAAAAAGGGCGTATGCGTTTTTTCCTGAATATATTCAGGAAAAAACGCATACGCCCTTTTTGGCCAAGTGCATCATTGTGGACGTTCTGCCTCTTTTCCTATGCTTTCAATGCAATTCCAGTCTACCTCCTGAAATCGGTTTCCTGCAATTCTGCCCCGCTTTCAAGTCCTCTTGGCAGCCTTACTTCAGTATATTTTTGGACGATAGCTGTCATTTATAACTCTGCAGGTTTGTGAATTACAGTGCCCCTGAGCTCCTTTCTTCAACTCGCTTTCTTGTGACCTGGCCGCAACACCGCAGGATGGCTTCAGGCCCTAATCTGGTTCTGGCACGGCACGCTGAGCCTTTGGTTAATTCCTCTTCCTGGTGGGAAATGAGAGTTAAATTTGCCCGTCCAGACACCTCCAGCTAGTCTCTCATTGGTTCTCGCTATTCCTGTTCATCTTCCGCAGAAATTGCAAACTGGGCCAAACAGGAGGTTAAAGGGACTGACTCTCCAAGTCAGGAGGGTGTTAGTAAAGCGTCTGGAATGTTGCACCCGAGTACCAGGGTACGAAAACTGAGACATATTTGAACACGTCTCCCGATCACATGGTTGATCAGACTCTAGGTTCCACATGCATGTTTTAGCTGAAGGAAGAATACCTTAAACCTGGGTAGTTGAAACCCGTGGAATGGGTACCATGCAATATGACTTCAGAGGGTCTTCATTTGCTCACCGAACCTCTCCAATCCTATCACTGCTGCGTTTATGCCCCTGTACACATGCTTGATTCTCTTTCGGAGACATAGCAATCCATAGGTTTTAAGATACTTACTAGTCAGGTACATTCTTAGGCGTTTAATATGCGGTGTTGTGTCCATTTCGTTGAGCAAGGAGTAGCTCTTATCTATTCCATATTTGGCTTAAGGAACTTTATCTGTGCTCATTTCAATCTCTGGTTTTATGCAGCACCCCAACTCACCTTTCCCCTTAAGCAAGCATAAGTTGGTTTTCTAAATTTGAGACCCTGTTCTGTTTTGGAATTCAGTTCCTGTGTAGCCAAGTTTACATTCCGTGTATTACTGATATCTTATGATGTTTCTTTTTCTGTGTGACTTATTTCAGTTAGAATCATCATACCTGAATCCACTCATTGTGCTGCTAAGGGCCTGATGACATAGATTTCATTGCAGAGTGATATTGTTTTGTAAGTAAATACCACAACTTCTTTATCCATTTTTCACTTTCTGCGATGTTGAACTTGTACTGTAAACGAGGTTCTTGTAAACAGAGGCGTCCCAAACTTTGGGGTGGCTGTGTCTTTTTGATTTTAATTTCCCTAATCTATAGGACCATAAGTGGAAGTGCCCTAGGCTCTGTTTCTTTGTTTTTTAGATGTTTCAGGAAACACCATACACTTCTCCCGAGTGTCTGTTGGCAATTTACATCCCGCCCATCAGCATAACAAGGCTCCCAGTTCTCCATGGCCTGTCCTGCCTTTCTGGATTTTACACTTTTTTCAGATGGCCCTTTTGACCGGGGGGAAGTGAGACTTCATTGTAGTGCAGATTTCCTTTGCAAGCTTGCTTGGTTGGCCAAAAAGGGCGTATGCGTTTTTTCCTGAATATATTCAGGAAAAAACGCATACGCCCTTTTTGGCCAAGTGCATCATTGTGGACGTTCTGCCTCTTTTCCTATGCTTTCAATGCAATTCCAGTCTACCTCCTGAAATCGGTTTCCTGCAATTCTGCCCCGCTTTCAAGTCCTCTTGGCAGCCTTACTTCAGTATATTTTTGGACGATAGCTGTCATTTATAACTCTGCAGGTTTGTGAATTACAGTGCCCCTGAGCTCCTTTCTTCAACTCGCTTTCTTGTGACCTGGCCGCAACACTGCAGGATGGCTTCAGGCCCTAATCTGGTTCCGGCACGGCACGCTGAGCCTTTGGTTAATTCCTCTTCCTGGTGGGAAATGAGAGTTAAATTTGCCCGTCCAGACACCTCCAGCTAGTCTCTCATTTGTTCTCGCTATTCCTGTTCATCTTCCGCAGAAATGGCAAACTGGGCCAAACAGGAGGTTAAAGGGACTGACTCTCCAAGTCGGGAGGGTGTTAGTAAAGCGTCTGGAATGTTGCACCCGAGTACCAGGGTACAAAAACTGAGACATATTTGAACACGTCTCCCGATCACATGGTTGATCATACTCTAGGTTCCACATGCATGTTTTAGCTGAAGGAAGAATACCTTAAACCTGGGTAGTTGAAACCCGTGGAATGGGTACCATGCAATATGACTTCAGAGGGTCTTCATTTGCTCACCGAACCTCTCCAATCCTATCACTGCTGCGTTTATGCCCCTGTACACATGCTTGATTCTCTTTCGGAGACATAGCAATCCATAGGTTTTAAGATACTTACTAGTCAGGTACATTCTTAGGCGTTTAATATGCGGTGTTGTGTCCATTTCGTTGAGCAAGGAGTAGCTCTTGTCTATTCCATATTTGGCTTAAGGAACTTTATCTGTGCTCATTTCAATCTCTGGTTTTATGCAGCACCCCAACTCACCTTTCCCCTTAAGCAAGCATAAGTTGGTTTTCTAAATTTGAGACCCTGTTCTGTTTTGGAATTCAGTTCCTGTGTAGCCAAGTTTACATTCCGTGTATTACTGATATCTTATGATGTTTCTTTTTCTGTGTGACTTATTTCAGTTAGAATCATCATACCTGAATCCACTCATTGTGCTTCTAAGGGCCTGATGACATAGATTTCATTGCAGAGTGATATTGCTTTGTAAGTAAATACCACAACTTCTTTATCCATTTTTCACTTTCTGCGATGTTGAACTTGTACTGTAAACGAGGTTCTTGTAAACAGAGGCGTCCCAAACTTTGGGGTGGCTGTGTCTTTTTGATTTTAATTTCCCTAATCTATAGGACCATAAGTGGAAGTGCCCTAGGCTCTGTTGCTTTGTTTTTTAGATGTTTCAGGAAACACCATACACTTCTCCCGAGTGTCTGTTGGCAATTTACATCCCGCCCATCAGCATAACAAGGCTCCCAGTTCTCCATGGCCTGTCCTGCCTTTCTGGATTTTACACTTTTTTCAGATGGCCCTTTTGACCGGGGGGAAGTGAGACTTCATTGTAGTGCAGATTTCCTTTGCAAGCTTGCTTGGTTGGCCAAAAAGGGCGTATGCGTTTTTTCCTGAATATATTCAGGAAAAAACGCATACGCCCTTTTTGGCCAAGTGCATCATTGTGGACGTTCTGCCTCTTTTCCTATGCTTTCAATGCAATTCCAGTCTACCTCCTGAAATCGGTTTCCTGCAATTCTGCCCCGCTTTCAAGTCCTCTTGGCAGCCTTACTTCAGTATATTTTTGGACGATAGCTGTCATTTATAACTCTGCAGGTTTGTGAATTACAGTGCCCCTGAGCTCCTTTCTTCAACTCGCTTTCTTGTGACCTGGCCGCAACACCGCAGGATGGCTTCAGGCCCTAATCTGGTTCCGGCACGGCACGCTGAGCCTTTGGTTAATTCCTCTTCCTGGTGGGAAATGAGAGTTAAATTTGCCCGTCCAGACACCTCCAGCTAGTCTCTCATTGGTTCTCGCTATTCCTGTTCATCTTCCGCAGAAATTGCAAACTGGGCCAAACAGGAGGTTAAAGGGACTGACTCTCCAAGTCAGGAGGGTGTTAGTAAAGCGTCTGGAATGTTGCACCCGAGTACCAGGGTACGAAAACTGAGACATATTTGAACACGTCTCCCGATCACATGGTTGATCAGACTCTAGGTTCCACATGCATGTTTTAGCTGAAGGAAGAATACCTTAAACCTGGGTAGTTGAAACCCGTGGAATGGGTACCATGCAATATGACTTCAGAGGGTCTTCATTTGCTCACCGAACCTCTCCAATCCTATCACTGCTGCGTTTATGCCCCTGTACACATGCTTGATTCTCTTTCGGAGACATAGCAATCCATAGGTTTTAAGATACTTACTAGTCAGGTACATTCTTAGGCGTTTAATATGCGGTGTTGTGTCCATTTCGTTGAGCAAGGAGTAGCTCTTGTCTATTCCATATTTGGCTTAAGGAACTTTATCTGTGCTCATTTCAATCTCTGGTTTTATGCAGCACCCCAACTCACCTTTCCCCTTAAGCAAGCATAAGTTGGTTTTCTAAATTTGAGACCCTGTTCTGTTTTGGAATTCAGTTCCTGTGTAGCCAAGTTTACATTCCGTGTATTACTGATATCTTATGATGTTTCTTTTTCTGTGTGACTTATTTCAGTTAGAATCATCATACCTGAATCCACTCATTGTGCTGCTAAGGGCCTGATGACATAGATTTCATTGCAGAGTGATATTGTTTTGTAAGTAAATACCACAACTTCTTTATCCATTTTTCACTTTCTGCGATGTTGAACATGTACTGTAAACGAGGTTCGTGTAAACAGAGGCGTCCCAAACTTTGGGGTGGCTGTGTCTTTTTGATTTTAATTTCCCTAATCTATAGGACCATAAGTGGAAGTGCCCTAGGCTCTGTTGCTTTGTTTTTTAGATGTTTCAGGAAACACCATACACTTCTCCCGAGTGTCTGTTGGCAATTTACATCCCGCCCATCAGCATAACAAGGCTCCCAGTTCTCCATGGCCTGTCCTGCCTTTCTGGATTTTACACTTTTTTCAGATGGCCCTTTTGACCGGGAGGAAGTGAGACTTCATTGTAGTGCAGATTTCCTTTGCAAGCTTGCTTGGTTGGCCAAAAAGGGCGTATGCGTTTTTTCCTGAATATATTCAGGAAAAAACGCATACGCCCTTTTTGGCCAAGTGCATCATTGTGGACGTTCTGCCTCTTTTCCTATGCTTTCAATGCAATTCCAGTCTACCTCCTGAAATCGGTTTCCTGCAATTCTGCCCCGCTTTCAAGTCCTCTTGGCAGCCTTACTTCAGTATATTTTTGGACGATAGCTGTCATTTATAACTCTGCAGGTTTGTGAAGTACAGTGCCCCTGAGCTCCTTTCTTCAACTCGCTTTCTTTTGAGCTGGCCGCAACACTGCAGGATGGCTTCAGGCCCTAATCTGGTTCCGGCACGACACGCTGAGCCTTTGGTTAATTCCTCTTCCTGGTGGGAAATGAGAGTTAAATTTGCCCGTCCAGACACCTCCAGCTAGTCTCTCATTGGTTCTCGCTATTCCTGTTCATCTTCCGCAGAAATTGCAAACTGGGCCAAACAGGAGGTTAAAGGGACTGACTCTCCAAGTCAGAAGGGTGTTAGTAAAGCGTCTGGAATGTTGCACCCGAGTACCAGGGTACGAAAACTGAGACATATTTGAACACGTCTCCCGATCACATGGTTGATCAGACTCTAGGTTCCACATGCATGTTTTAGCTGAAGGAAGAATACCTTAAACCTGGGTAGTTGAAACCCGTGGAATGGGTACCATGCAATATGACTTCAAAGGGTCTTCATTTGCTCACCGAACCTCTCCAATCCTATCACTGCTGCGTTTATGCCCCTGTACACATGCTTGATTCTCTTTCGGAGACATAGCAATCCATAGGTTTTAAGATACTTACTAGTCAGGTACATTCTTAGGCATTTAATATGGGGTGTTGAGTCCATTTCGTTGAGCAAGGAGTAGCTCTTGTCTATTCCATATTTGGCTTAAGGAACTTTATCTGTGCTCATTTCAATCTCTGGTTTTATGCAGCACCCCAACTCACCTTTCCCCTTAAGCAAGCATAAGTTGGTTTTCTAAATTTGACACCCTGTTCTGTTCTGTAATTCAGTTCCTGTGTAGCCAAGTTTACATTCCGTGTATTACTGATATCTTATGATGTTTCTTTTTCTGTGTGACTTATTTCAGTTAGAATCATCATACCTGAATCCACTCATTGTGCTGCTAAGGGCCTGATGACATAGATTTCATTGCAGAGTGATATTGTTTTGTAAGTAAATACCACAACTTCTTTATCCATTTTTCACTTTCTGCGATGTTGAACTTGTACTGTAAACGAGGTTCTTGTAAACAGAGGCGTCCCAAACTTTGGGGTGGCTGTGTCTTTTTTATTTTAATTTCCCTAAGCTATAGGACCATAAGTGGAAGTGCCCTAGGCTCTGTTGCTTTGTTTTTTAGATGTTTCAGGAAACACCATACACTTCTCCCGAGTGTCTGTTGGCAATTTACATCCCGCCCATCAGCATAACAAGGCTCCCAGTTCTCCATGGCCTGTCCTGCCTTTCTGGATTTTACACTTTTTTCAGATGGCCCTTTTGACCGGGGGGAAGTGAGACTTCATTGTAGTGCAGATTTCCTTTGCAAGCTTGCTTGGTTGGCCAAAAAGGGCGTATGCGTTTTTTCCTGAATATATTCAGGAAAAAACGCATACGCCCTTTTTGGCCAAGTGCATCATTGTGGACGTTCTGCCTCTTTTCCTATGCTTTCAATGCAATTCCAGTCTACCTCCTGAAATCGGTTTCCTGCAATTCTGCCCCGCTTTCAAGTCCTCTTGGCAGCCTTACTTCAGTATATTTTTGGATGATAGCTGTCATTTATAACTCTGCAGGTTTGTGAATTACAGTGCCCCTGAGCTCCTTTCTTCAACTCGCTTTCTTGTGACCTGGCCGCAACACCGCAGGATGGCTTCAGGCCCTAATCTGGTTCCGGCACGACACGCTGAGCCTTTGGTTAATTCCTCTTCCTGGTGGGAAATGAGAGTTAAATTTGCCCGTCCAGACACCTCCAGCTAGTCTCTCATTGGTTCTCGCTATTCCTGTTCATCTTCCGCAGAAATTGCAAACTGGGCCAAACAGGAGGTTAAAGGGACTGACTCTCCAAGTCGGGAGGGTGTTAGTAAAGCGTCTGGAATGTTGCACCCGAGTACCAGGGTACGAAAACTGAGACATATTTGAACACGTCTCCCGATCACATGGTTGATCATACTCTAGGTTGCACATGCAAGTTTTAGCTGAAGGAAGAATACCTTAAACCTGGGTAGTTGAAACCCGTGGAATGGGTACCATGCAATATGACTTCAAAGGGTCTTCATTTGCTCACCGAACCTCTCCAATCCTATCACTGCTGCGTTTATGCCCCTGTACACATGCTTGATTCTCTTTCGGAGACATAGCAATCCATAGGTTTTAAGATACTTACTAGTCAGGTACATTCTTAGGCGTTTAATATGCGGTGTTGAGTCCATTTCGTTGAGCAAGAGGTAGCTCTTGTCTATTCCATATTTGGCTTAAGGAACTTTATCTGTGCTCATTTCAATCTCTGGTTTTATGCAGCACCCCAACTCACCTTTACCCTTAAGCAAGCATAAGTTGGTTTTCTAAATTTGAGACCCTGTTCTGTTCTGTAATTCAGTTCCTGTGTAGCCAAGTTTACATTCCGTGTATTACTGATATCTTATGATGGTTCTTTTTCTGTGTGACTTATTTCAGTTAGAATCATCATACCTGAATCCACTCATTGTGCTGCTAAGGGCCTGATGACATAGATTTCATTGCTGAGTGATATTGCTTTGTAAGTAAATACCACAACTTCTTTATCCATTTTTCACTTTCTGCGATGTTGAACTTGTACTGTAAACGAGGTTCTTGTAAACAGAGGCGTCCCAATGTTTGGGGTGGCTGTGTCTTTTTTATTTTAATTTCCCTAAGCTATAGGACCATAAGTGGAAGTGCCCTAGGCTCTGTTGCTTTGTTTTTTAGATGTTTCAGGAAACACCATACACTTCTCCCGAGTGTCTGTTGGCAATTTACATCCCGCCCATCAGCATAACAAGGCTCCCAGTTCTCCATGGCCTGTCCTGCCTTTCTGGATTTTACACTTTTTTCAGATGGCCCTTTTGACCGGGGGGAAGTGAGACTTCATTGTAGTGCAGATTTCCTTTGCAAGCTTGCTTGGTTGGCCAAAAAGGGCGTATGCGTTTTTTCCTGAATATATTCAGGAAAAAACGCATACGCCCTTTTTGGCCAAGTGCATCATTGTGGACGTTCTGCCTCTTTTCCTATGCTTTCAATGCAATTCCAGTCTACCTCCTGAAATCGGTTTCCTGCAATTCTGCCCCGCTTTCAAGTCCTCTTGGCAGCCTTACTTCAGTATATTTTTGGATGATAGCTGTCATTTATAACTCTGCAGGTTTGTGAATTACAGTGCCCCTGAGCTCCTTTCTTCAACTCGCTTTCTTGTGACCTGGCCGCAACACCGCAGGATGGCTTCAGGCCCTAATCTGGTTCCGGCACGACACGCTGAGCCTTTGGTTAATTCCTCTTCCTGGTGGGAAATGAGAGTTAAATTTGCCCGTCCAGACACCTCCAGCTAGTCTCTCATTGGTTCTCGCTATTCCTGTTCATCTTCCGCAGAAATTGCAAACTGGGCCAAACAGGAGGTTAAAGGGACTGACTCTCCAAGTCGGGAGGGTGTTAGTAAAGCGTCTGGAATGTTGCACCCGAGTACCAGGGTACGAAAACTGAGACATATTTGAACACGTCTCCCGATCACATGGTTGATCATACTCTAGGTTGCACATGCAAGTTTTAGCTGAAGGAAGAATACCTTAAACCTGGGTAGTTGAAACCCGTGGAATGGGTACCATGCAATATGACTTCAAAGGGTCTTCATTTGCTCACCGAACCTCTCCAATCCTATCACTGCTGCGTTTATGCCCCTGTACACATGCTTGATTCTCTTTCGGAGACATAGCAATCCATAGGTTTTAAGATACTTACTAGTCAGGTACATTCTTAGGCGTTTAATATGCGGTGTTGAGTCCATTTCGTTGAGCAAGAGGTAGCTCTTGTCTATTCCATATTTGGCTTAAGGAACTTTATCTGTGCTCATTTCAATCTCTGGTTTTATGCAGCACCCCAACTCACCTTTACCCTTAAGCAAGCATAAGTTGGTTTTCTAAATTTGAGACCCTGTTCTGTTCTGTAATTCAGTTCCTGTGTAGCCAAGTTTACATTCCGTGTATTACTGATATCTTATGATGGTTCTTTTTCTGTGTGACTTATTTCAGTTAGAATCATCATACCTGAATCCACTCATTGTGCTGCTAAGGGCCTGATGACATAGATTTCATTGCTGAGTGATATTGCTTTGTAAGTAAATACCACAACTTCTTTATCCATTTTTCACTTTCTGCGATGTTGAACTTGTACTGTAAACGAGGTTCTTGTAAACAGAGGCGTCCCAATGTTTGGGGTGGCTGTGTCTTTTTGATTTTAATTTCCCTAAGCTATAGGACCATAAGTGGAAGTGCCCTAGGCTCTGTTGCTTTGTTTTTTAGATGTTTCAGGAAACACCATACACTTCTCCCGAGTGTCTGTTGGCAATTTACATCCCGCCCATCAGCATAACAAGGCTCCCAGTTCTCCATGGCCTGTCCTGCCTTTCTGGATTTTACACTTTTTTCAGATGGCCCTTTTGACCGGGGGGAAGTGAGACTTCATTGTAGTGCAGATTTCCTTTGCAAGCTTGCTTGGTTGGCCAAAAAGGGCGTATGCGTTTTTTCCTGAATATATTCAGGAAAAAACGCATACGCCCTTTTTGGCCAAGTGCATCATTGTGGACGTTCTGCCTCTTTTCCTATGCTTTCAATGCAATTCCAGTCTACCTCCTGAAATCGGTTTCCTGCAATTCTGCCCCGCTTTCAAGTCCTCTTGGCAGCCTTACTTCAGTATATTTTTGGACGATAGCTGTCATTTATAACTCTGCAGGTTTGTGAATTACAGTGCCCCTGAGCTCCTTTCTTCAACTCGCTTTCTTTTGAGCTGGCCGCAACACCGCAGGATGGCTTCAGGCCCTAATCTGGTTCCGGCACGGCACGCTGAGCCTTTGGTTAATTCCTCTTCCTGGTGGGAAATGAGAGTTAAATTTGCCCGTCCAGACACCTCCAGCTAGTCTCTCATTGGTTCTCGCTATTCCTGTTCATCTTCCGCAGAAATTGCAAACTGGGCCAAACAGGAGGTTAAAGGGACTGACTCTCCAAGTCGGGAGGGTGTTAGTAAAGCGTCTGGAATGTTGCACCCGAGTACCAGGGTACGAAAACTGAGACATATTTGAACACGTCTCCCGATCACATGGTTGATCATAGTCTAGGTTGCACATGCATGTTTTAGCTAAAGGAAGAATACCTTAAACCTGGGTAGTTGAAACCCGTGGAATGGGTACCATGCAATATGACTTCAAAGGGTCTTCATTTGCTCACCGAACCTCTCCAATCCTATCACTGCTGCGTTTATGCCCCTGTACACATGCTTGATTCTCTTTCGGAGACATAGCAATCCATAGGTTTTAAGATACTTACTAGTCAGGTACATTCTTAGGCGTTTAATATGCGGTGTTGAGTCCATTTCGTTGAGCAAGAGGTAGCTCTTGTCTATTCCATATTTGGCTTAAGGAACTTTATCTGTGCTCATTTCAATCTCTGGTTTTATGCAGCACCCCAACTCACCTTTACCCTTAAGCAAGCATAAGTTGGTTTTCTAAATTTGAGACCCTGTTCTGTTCTGTAATTCAGTTCCTGTGTAGCCAAGTTTACATTCCGTGTATTACTGATATCTTATGATGTTTCTTTTTCTGTGTGACTTATTTCAGTTAGAATCATCATACCTGAATCCACTCATTGTGCTGCTAAGGGCCTGATGACATAGATTTCATTGCTGAGTGATATTGCTTTGTAAGTAAATACCACAACTTCTTTATCCATTTTTCACTTTCTGCGATGTTGAACTTGTACTGTAAACGAGGTTCTTGTAAACAGAGGCGTCCCAATGTTTGGGGTGGCTGTGTCTTTTTGATTTTAATTTCCCTAAGCTATAGGACCATAAGTGGAAGTGCCCTAGGCTCTGTTGCTTTGTTTTTTAGATGTTTCAGGAAACACCATACACTTCTCCCGAGTGTCTGTTGGCAATTTACATCCCGCCCATCAGCATAACAAGGCTCCCAGTTCTCCATGGCCTGTCCTGCCTTTCTGGATTTTACACTTTTTTCAGATGGCCCTTTTGACCGGGGGGAAGTGAGACTTCATTGTAGTGCAGATTTCCTTTGCAAGCTTGCTTGGTTGGCCAAAAAGGGCGTATGCGTTTTTTCCTGAATATATTCAGGAAAAAACGCATACGCCCTTTTTGGCCAAGTGCATCATTGTGGACGTTCTGCCTCTTTTCCTATGCTTTCAATGCAATTCCAGTCTACCTCCTGAAATCGGTTTCCTGCAATTCTGCCCCGCTTTCAAGTCCTCTTGGCAGCCTTACTTCAGTATATTTTTGGACGATAGCTGTCATTTATAACTCTGCAGGTTTGTGAATTACAGTGCCCCTGAGCTCCTTTCTTCAACTCGCTTTCTTTTGAGCTGGCCGCAACACCGCAGGATGGCTTCAGGCCCTAATCTGGTTCCGGCACGGCACGCTGAGCCTTTGGTTAATTCCTCTTCCTGGTGGGAAATGAGAGTTAAATTTGCCCGTCCAGACACCTCCAGCTAGTCTCTCATTGGTTCTCGCTATTCCTGTTCATCTTCCGCAGAAATTGCAAACTGGGCCAAACAGGAGGTTAAAGGGACTGACTCTCCAAGTCGGGAGGGTGTTAGTAAAGCGTCTGGAATGTTGCACCCGAGTACCAGGGTACGAAAACTGAGACATATTTGAACACGTCTCCCGATCACATGGTTGATCATACTCTAGGTTCCACATGCATGTTTTAGCTGAAGGAAGAATACCTTAAACCTGGGTAGTTGAAACCCGTGGAATGGGTACCATGCAATATGACTTCAAAGGGTCTTCATTTGCTCACCGAACCTCTCCAATCCTATCACTGCTGCGTTTATGCCCCTGTACACATGCTTGATTCTCTTTCAGAGACATAGCAATCCATAGGTTTTAAGATACTTACTAGTCAGGTACATTCTTAGGCCTTTAATATGCAGTGTTGAGTCCATTTCGTTGAGCAAGGAGTAGCTCTTGTCTATTCCATATTTGGCTTAAGGAACTTTATCTGTGCTCATTTCAATCTCTGGTTTTATGCAGCACCCCAACTCACCTTTCCCCTTAAGCAAGCATAAGTTGGTTTTCTAAATTTGAGACCCTGTTCTGTTCTGTAATTCAGTTCCTGTGTAGCCAAGTTTACATTCCGTGTATTACTGATATCTTATGATGTTTCTTTTTCTGTGTGACTTATTTCAGTTAGAATCATCATACCTGAATCCACTCATTGTGCTGCTAAGGGCCTGATGACATAGATTTCATTGCTGAGTGATATTGCTTTGTAAGTAAATACCACAACTTCTTTATCCATTTTTCACTTTCTGCGATGTTGAACTTGTACGGTAAACGAGGTTCTTGTAAACAGAGGCGTCCCAAACTTTGGGGTGGCTGTGTCTTTTTGATTTTAATTTCCCTAAGCTATAGGACCATAAGTGGAAGTGCCCTAGGCTCTGTTGCTTTGTTTTTTAGATGTTTCAGGAAACACCATACACTTCTCCTGAGTGTCTGTTGGCAATTTACATCCCGCCCATCAGCATAACAAGGCTCCCAGTTCTCCATGGCCTGTCCTGCCTTTCTGGATTTTACACTTTTTTCAGATGGCCCTTTTGACCGGGGGGAAGTGAGACTTCATTGTAGTGCAGATTTCCTTTGCAAGCTTGCTTGGTTGGCCAAAAAGGGCGTATGCGTTTTTTCCTGAATATATTCAGGAAAAAACGCATACGCCCTTTTTGGCCAAGTGCATCATGGTGGACGTTCTGCCTCTTTTCCTATGCTTTCAATGCAATTCCAGTCTGCCTCCTGAAATCGGTTTCCTGCAATTCTGCCCCGCTTTCAAGTCCTCTTGGCAGCCTTACTTCAGTATATTTTTGGACGATAGCTGTCATTTATAACTCTGCAGGTTTGTGAATTACAGTGCCCCTGAGCTCCTTTCTTCAACTCGCTTTCTTTTGAGCTGGCCGCAACACCGCAGGATGGCTTCAGGCCCTAATCTGGTTCCGCATGGCACGCTGAGCCTTTGGTTAATTCCTCTTCCTGGTGGGAAATGAGAGTTAAATTTGCCCGTCCAGACACCTTCCAGCTAGTCTCTCATTGGTTCTCGCTATTCCTGTTCATCTTCCGCAGAAATTGCAAACTGGGCCAAACAGGAGGTTAAAGGGACTGACTCTCCAAGTCGGGAGGGTGTTAGTAAAGCGTCTGGAATGTTGCACCCGAGTACCAGGGTACGAAAACTGAGACATATTTGAACACGTCTCCCGATCACATGGTTGATCATACTCTAGGTTCCACATGCATGTTTTAGCTGAAGGAAGAATACCTTAAACCTGGGTAGTTGAAACCCGTGGAATGGGTACCATGCGATATGACTTCAAAGGGTCTTCATTTGCTCACCGAACCTCTCCAATCCTATCACTGCTGCGTTTATGCCCCTGTACACATGCTTGATTCTCTTTCGGAGACATAGCAATCCATAGGTTTTAAGATACTTACTAGTCAGGTACATTCTTAGGCATTTAATATGCGGTGTTGAGTCCATTTCGTTGAGCAAGGAGTAGCTCTTGTCTATTCCATATTTGGCTTAAGGAACTTTATCTGTGCTCATTTCAATCTCTGGTTTTATGCAGCACCCCAACTCACCTTTCCCCTTAAGCAAGCATAAGTTGGTTTTCTAAATTTGAGACCCTGTTCTGTTCTGTAATTCAGTTCCTGTGTAGCCAAGTTTACATTCCGTGTATTACTGATATCTTATGATGTTTCTTTTTCTGTGTGACTTATTTCAGTTAGAATCATCATACCTGAATCCACTCATTGTGCTGCTAAGGGCCTGATGACATAGATTTCATTGCTGAGTGATATTGCTTTGTAAGTAAATACCACAACTTCTTTATCCATTTTTCACTTTCTGCGATGTTGAACTTGTACGGTAAACGAGGTTCTTGTAAACAGAGGCGTCCCAAACTTTGGGGTGGCTGTGTCTTTTTGATTTTAATTTCCCTAAGCTATAGGACCATAAGTGGAAGTGCCCTAGGCTCTGTTGCTTTGTTTTTTCGATGTTTCAGGAAACACCATACACTTCTCCCGAGTGTCTGTTGGCAATTTACATCCCGCCCATCAGCATAACAAGGCTCCCAGTTCTCCATGGCCTGTCCTGCCTTTCTGGATTTTACACTTTTTTCAGATGGCCCTTTTGACCGGGGGGAAGTGAGACTTCATTGTAGTGCAGATTTCCTTTGCAAGCTTGCTTGGTTGGCCAAAAAGGGCGTATGCGTTTTTTCCTGAATATATTCAGGAAAAAACGCATACGCCCTTTTGGGCCAAGTGCATCATGGTGGACGTTCTGCCTCTTTTCCTATGCTTTCAATGCAATTCCAGTCTGCCTCCTGAAATCGGTTTCCTGCAATTCTGCCCCGCTTTCAAGTCCTCTTGGCAGCCTTACTTCAGTATATTTTTGGACGATAGCTGTCATTTATAACTCTGCAGGTTTGTGAATTACAGTGCCCCTGAGCTCCTTTCTTCAACTCGCTTTCTTTTGAGCTGGCCGCAACACCGCAGGATGGCTTCAGGCCCTAATCTGGTTCCGGCACGGCACGCTGAGCCTTTGGTTAATTCCTCTTCCTGGTGGGAAATGAGAGTTAAATTTGCCCGTCCAGACACCTTCCAGCTAGTCTCTCATTGGTTCTCGCTATTCCTGTTCATCTTCCGCAGAAATTGCAAACTGGGCCAAACAGGAGGTTAAAGGGACTGACTCTCCAAGTCGGGAGGGTGTTAGTAAAGCGTCTGGAATGTTGCACCCGAGTACCAGGGTACGAAAACTGAGACATATTTGAACACGTCTCCCGATCACATGGTTGATCATACTCTAGGTTCCACATGCATGTTTTAGCTGAAGGAAGAATACCTTAAACCTGGGTAGTTGAAACCCGTGGAATGGGTACCATGCGATATGACTTCAAAGGGTCTTCATTTGCTCACCGAACCTCTCCAATCCTATCACTGCTGCGTTTATGCCCCTGTACACATGCTTGATTCTCTTTCGGAGACATAGCAATCCATAGGTTTTAAGATACTTACTAGTCAGGTACATTCTTAGGCGTTTAATATGCGGTGTTGTGTCCATTTCGTTGAGCAAGGAGTAGCTCTTGTCTATTCCATATTTGGCTTAAGGAACTTTATCTGTGCTCATTTCAATCTCTGGTTTTATGCAGCACCCCAACTCACCTTTCCCCTTAAGCAAGCATAAGTTGGTTTTCTAAATTTGAGACCCTGTTCTGTTTTGGAATTCAGTTCCTGTGTAGCCAAGTTTACATTCCGTGTATTACTGATATCTTATGATGTTTCTTTTTCTGTGTGACTTATTTCAGTTAGAATCATCATACCTGAATCCACTCATTGTGCTGCTAAGGGCCTGATGACATAGATTTCATTGCAGAGTGATATTGCTTTGTAAGTAAATACCACAACTTCTTTATCCATTTTTCACTTTCTGCGATGTTGAACTTGTACTGTAAATGAGGTTCTTGTAAACAGAGGCGTCCCAAACTTTGGGGTGGCTGTGTCTTTTTGATTTTAATTTCCCTAAGCTATAGGACCATAAGTGGAAGTGCCCTAGGCTCTGTTGCTTTGTTTTTTAGATGTTTCAGGAAACACCATACACTTCTCCTGAGTGTCTGTTGGCAATTTACATCCCGCCCATCAGCATAACAAGGCTCCCAGTTCTCCATGGCCTGTCCTGCCTTTCTGGATTTTACACTTTTTTCAGATGGCCCTTTTGACCGGGGGGAAGTGAGACTTCATTGTAGTGCAGATTTCCTTTGCAAGCTTGCTTGGTTGGCCAAAAAGGGCGTATGCGTTTTTTCCTGAATATATTCAGGAAAAAACGCATATGCCCTTTTTGGCCAAGTGCATCATTGTGGACGTTCTGCCTCTTTTCCTATGCTTTCAATGCAATTCCAGTCTACCTCCTGAAATCGGTTTCCTGCAATTCTGCCCCGCTTTCAAGTCCTCTTGGCAGCCTTACTTCAGTATATTTTTGGACGATAGCTGTCATTTATAACTCTGCAGGTTTGTGAATTACAGTGCCCCTGAGCTCCTTTCTTCAACTCGCTTTCTTTTGAGCTGGCCGCAACACCGCAGGATGGCTTCAGGCCCTAATCTGGTTCCGGCACGGCACGCTGAGCCTTTGGTTAATTCCTCTTCCTGGTGGGAAATGAGAGTTAAATTTGCCCGTCCAGACACCTCCAGCTAGTCTCTCATTGGTTCTCGCTATTCCTGTTCATCTTCCGCAGAAATTGCAAACTGGGCCAAACAGGAGGTTAAAGGGACTGACTCTCCAAGTCGGGAGGGTGTTAGTAAAGCGTCTGGAATGTTGCACCCGAGTACCAGGGTACAAAAACTGAGACATATTTGAACACGTCTCCCGATCACATGGTTGATCATACTCTAGGTTCCACATGCATGTTTTAGCTGAAGGAAGAATACCTTAAACCTGGGTAGTTGAAACCCGTGGAATGGGTACCATGCAATATGACTTCAAAGGGTCTTCATTTGCTCACCAAACCTCTCCAATCCTATCACTGCTGCGTTTATGGCCCTGTACACATGCTTGATTCTCTTTCGGAGACATAGCAATCCATAGGTTTTAAGATACTTACTAGTCAGGTACATTCTTAGGCGTTTAATATGCGGTGTTGTGTCCATTTCATTGAGCAAGGAGTAGCTCTTGTCTATTACATATTTGGCTTAAGGAACTTTATCTGTGCTCATTTCAATCTCTGGTTTTATGCAGCACCCCAACTCACCTTTCCCCTTAAGCAAGCATAAGTTGGTTTTCTAAATTGGAGACCCTGTTCTGTTTTGGAATTCAGTTCCTGTGTAGCCAAGTTTACATTCCGTGTATTACTGATATCTTATGATGTTTCTTTTTCTGTGTGACTTATTTCAGTTAGAATCATCATACCTGAATCCACTCATTGTGCTGCTAACGGCCTGATGACATAGATTTCATTGCAGAGTGATATTGTTTTGTAAGTAAATACCACAACTTCTTTATCCATTTTTCACTTTCTGCGATGTTGAACTTGTACTGTAAACGAGGTTCTTGTAAACAGAGGCGTCCCAATGTTTGGGGTGGCTGTGTCTTTTTGATTTTAATTTCCCTAAGCTATAGGACCATAAGTGGAAGTGCCCTAGGCTCTGTTGCTTTGTTTTTTAGATGTTTCAGGAAACACCATACACTTCTCCCGAGTGTCTGTTGGCAATTTACATCCCGCCCATCAGCATAACAAGGCTCCCAGTTCTCCATGGCCTGTCCTGCCTTTCTGGATTTTACACTTTTTTCAGATGGCCCTTTTGACCGGGGGGAAGTGAGACTTCATTGTAGTGCAGATTTCCTTTGCAAGCTTGCTTGGTTGGCCAAAAAGGGCGTATGCGTTTTTTCCTGAATATATTCAGGAAAAAACACATACGCCCTTTTTGGCCAAGTGCATCATTGTGGACGTTCTGCCTCTTTTCCTATGCTTTCAATGCAATTCCAGTCTACCTCCTGAAATCGGTTTCCTGCAATTCTGCCCCGCTTTCAAGTCCTCTTGGCAGCCTTACTTCAGTATATTTTTGGACGATAGCTGTCATTTATAACTCTGCAGGTTTGTGAATTACAGTGCCCCTGAGCTCCTTTCTTCAACTCGCTTTCTTTTGAGCTGGCCGCAACACCGCAGGATGGCTTCAGGCCCTAATCTGGTTCCGGCACGGCACGCTGAGCCTTTGGTTAATTCCTCTTCCTGGTGGGAAATGAGAGTTAAATTTGCCCGTCCAGACACCTCCAGCTAGTCTCTCATTGGCTCTCGCTATTCCTGTTCATCTTCCGCAGAAATTGCAAACTGGGCCAAACAGGAGGTTAAAGGGACTGACTCTCCAAGTCGGGAGGGTGTTAGTAAAGCGTCTGGAATGTTGCACCCGAGTACCAGGGTACAAAAACTGAGACATATTTGAACACGTCTCCCGATCACATGGTTGATCATACTCTAGGTTCCACATGCATGTTTTAGCTGAAGGAAGAATACCTTAAACCTGGGTAGTTGAAACCCGTGGAATGGGTACCATGCAATATGACTTCAGAGGGTCTTCATTTGCTCACCAAACCTCTCCAATCCTATCACTGCTGCGTTTATGCCCCTGTACACATGCTTGATTCTCTTTCGGAGACATAGCAATCCATAGGTTTTAAGATACTTACTAGTCAGGTACATTCTTAGGCGTTTAATATGCGGTGTTGTGTCCATTTCGTTGAGCAAGGAGTAGCTCTTGTCTATTCCATATTTGGCTTAAGGAACTTTATCTGTGCTCATTTCAATCTCTGGTTTTATGCAGCACCCCAACTCACCTTTCCCCTTAAGCAAGCATAAGTTGGTTTTCTAAATTGGAGACCCTGTTCTGTTTTGGAATTCAGTTCCTGTGTAGCCAAGTTTACATTCCGTGTATTACTGATATCTTATGATGTTTCTTTTTCTGTGTGACTTATTTCAGTTAGAATCATCATACCTGAATCCACTCATTGTGCTGCTAAGGGCCTGATGACATAGATTTCATTGCAGAGTGATATTGCTTTGTAGGTAAATACCACAACTTCTTTATCCATTTTTCACTTTCTGCGATGTTGAACTTGTACTGTAAACGAGGTTCTTGTAAACAGAGGCGTCCCAAACTTTGGGGTGGCTGTGTCTTTTTGATTTTAATTTCCCTAAGCTATAGGACCATAAGTGGAAGTGCCCTAGGCTCTGTTGCTTTGTTTTTTAGATGTTTCAGGAAACACCATACACTTCTCCCGAGTGTCTGTTGGCAATTTACATCCCGCCCATCAGCATAACAAGGCTCCCAGTTCTCCATGGCCTGTCCTGCCTTTCTGGATTTTACACTTTTTTCAGATGGCCCTTTTGACCGGGGGGAAGTGAGACTTCATTGTAGTGCAGATTTCCTTTGCAAGCTTGCTTGGTTGGCCAAAAAGGGCGTATGCGTTTTTTCCTGAATATATTCAGGAAAAAACGCATACGCCCTTTTTGGCCAAGTGCATCATTGTGGACGTTCTGCCTCTTTTCCTATGCTTTCAATGCAATTCCAGTCTACCTCCTGAAATCGGTTTCCTGCAATTCTGCCCCGCTTTCAAGTCCTCTTGGCAGCCTTACTTCAGTATATTTTTGGACGATAGCTGTCATTTATAACTCTGCAGGTTTGTGAATTACAGTGCCCCTGAGCTCCTTTCTTCAACTCGCTTTCTTGTGACCTGGCCGCAACACCGCAGGATGGCTTCAGGCCCTAATCTGGTTCCGGCACGGCACGCTGAGCCTTTGGTTAATTCCTCTTCCTGGTGGGAAATGAGAGTTAAATTTGCCCGTCCAGACACCTCCAGCTAGTCTCTCATTGGTTCTCGCTATTCCTGTTCATCTTCCGCAGAAATTGCAAACTGGGCCAAACAGGAGGTTAAAGGGACTGACTCTCCAAGTCGGGAGGGTGTTAGTAAAGCGTCTGGAATGTTGCACCCGAGTACCAGGGTACAAAAACTGAGACATATTTGAACACGTCTCCCGATCACATGGTTGATCATACTCTAGGTTCCACATGCATGTTTTAGCTGAAGGAAGAATACCTTAAACCTGGGTAGTTGAAACCCGTGGAATGGGTACCATGCAATATGACTTCAGAGGGTCTTCATTTGCTCACCAAACCTCTCCAATCCTATCACTGCTGCGTTTATGCCCCTGTACACATGCTTGATTCTCTTTCGGAGACATAGCAATCCATAGGTTTTAAGATACTTACTAGTCAGGTACATTCTTAGGCGTTTAATATGCGGTGTTGTGTCCATTTCGTTGAGCAAGGAGTAGCTCTTGTCTATTCCATATTTGGCTTAAGGAACTTTATCTGTGCTCATTTCAATCTCTGGTTTTATGCAGCACCCCAACTCACCTTTCCCCTTAAGCAAGCATAAGTTGGTTTTCTAAATTTGAGACCCTGTTCTGTTTTGGAATTCAGTTCCTGTGTAGCCAAGTTTACATTCCGTGTATTACTGATATCTTATGATGTTTCTTTTTCTGTGTGACTTATTTCAGTTAGAATCATCATACCTGAATCCACTCATTGTGCTTCTAAGGGCCTGATGACATAGATTTCATTGCAGAGTGATATTGCTTTGTAAGTAAATACCACAACTTCTTTATCCATTTTTCACTTTCTGCGATGTTGAACTTGTACTGTAAACGAGGTTCTTGTAAACAGAGGCGTCCCAAACTTTGGGGTGGCTGTGTCTTTTTGATTTTAATTTCCCTAATCTATAGGACCATAAGTGGAAGTGCCCTAGGCTCTGTTGCTTTGTTTTTTAGATGTTTCAGGAAACACCATACACTTCTCCCGAGTGTCTGTTGGCAATTTACATCCCGCCCATCAGCATAACAAGGCTCCCAGTTCTCCATGGCCTGTCCTGCCTTTCTGGATTTTACACTTTTTTCAGATGGCCCTTTTGACCGGGGGGAAGTGAGACTTCATTGTAGTGCAGATTTCCTTTGCAAGCTTGCTTGGTTGGCCAAAAAGGGCGTATGCGTTTTTTCCTGAATATATTCAGGAAAAAACGCATACGCCCTTTTTGGCCAAGTGCATCATTGTGGACGTTCTGCCTCTTTTCCTATGCTTTCAATGCAATTCCAGTCTACCTCCTGAAATCGGTTTCCTGCAATTCTGCCCCGCTTTCAAGTCCTCTTGGCAGCCTTACTTCAGTATATTTTTGGACGATAGCTGTCATTTATAACTCTGCAGGTTTGTGAATTACAGTGCCCCTGAGCTCCTTTCTTCAACTCGCTTTCTTGTGACCTGGCCGCAACACCGCAGGATGGCTTCAGGCCCTAATCTGGTTCCGGCACGGCACGCTGAGCCTTTGGTTAATTCCTCTTCCTGGTGGGAAATGAGAGTTAAATTTGCCCGTCCAGACACCTCCAGCTAGTCTCTCATTGGTTCTCGCTATTCCTGTTCATCTTCCGCAGAAATTGCAAACTGGGCCAAACAGGAGGTTAAAGGGACTGACTCTCCAAGTCAGGAGGGTGTTAGTAAAGCGTCTGGAATGTTGCACCCGAGTACCAGGGTACGAAAACTGAGACATATTTGAACACGTCTCCCGATCACATGGTTGATCAGACTCTAGGTTCCACATGCATGTTTTAGCTGAAGGAAGAATACCTTAAACCTGGGTAGTTGAAACCCGTGGAATGGGTACCATGCAATATGACTTCAGAGGGTCTTCATTTGCTCACCAAACCTCTCCAATCCTATCACTGCTGCGTTTATGCCCCTGTACACATGCTTGATTCTCTTTCGGAGACATAGCAATCCATAGGTTTTAAGATACTTACTAGTCAGGTACATTCTTAGGCGTTTAATGTGCGGTGTTGAGTCCATTTCGTTGAGCAAGGAGTAGCTCTTGTCTATTCCATATTTGGCTTAAGGAACTTTATCTGTGCTCATTTCAATCTCTGGTTTTATGCAGCACCCCAACTCACCTTTACCCTTAAGCAAGCATAAGTTGGTTTTCTAAATTTGAGACCCTGTTCTGTTTTGGAATTCAGTTCCTGTGTAGCCAAGTTTACATTCCGTGTATTACTGATATCTTATGATGTTTCTTTTTCTGTGTGACTTATTTCAGTTAGAATCATCATACCTGAATCCACTCATTGTGCTGCTAAGGGCCTGATGACATAGATTTCATTGCAGAGTGATATTGTTTTGTAAGTAAATACCACAACTTCTTTATCCATTTTTCACTTTCTGCGATGTTGAACATGTACTGTAAACGAGGTTCTTGTAAACAGAGGCGTCCCAAACTTTGGGGTGGCTGTGTCTTTTTGATTTTAATTTCCCTAATCTATAGGACCATAAGTGGAAGTGCCCTAGGCTCTGTTGCTTTGTTTTTTAGATGTTTCAGGAAACACCATACACTTCTCCCGAGTGTCTGTTGGCAATTTACATCCCGCCCATCAGCATAACAAGGCTCCCAGTTCTCCATGGCCTGTCCTGCCTTTCTGGATTTTACACTTTTTTCAGATGGCCCTTTTGACCGGGGGGAAGTGAGACTTCATTGTAGTGCAGATTTCCTTTGCAAGCTTGCTTGGTTGGCCAAAAAGGGCGTATGCGTTTTTTCCTGAATATATTCAGGAAAAAACGCATATGCCCTTTTTGGCCAAGTGCATCATTGTGGACGTTCTGCCTCTTTTCCTATGCTTTCAATGCAATTCCAGTCTACCTCCTGAAATCGGTTTCCTGCAATTCTGCCCCGCTTTCAAGTCCTCTTGGCAGCCTTACTTCAGTATATTTTTGGACGATAGCTGTCATTTATAACTCTGCAGGTTTGTGAATTACAGTGCCCCTGAGCTCCTTTCTTCAACTCGCTTTCTTTTGAGCTGGCCGCAACACTGCAGGATGGCTTCAGGCCCTAATCTGGTTCCGGCACGGCACGCTGAGCCTTTGGTTAATTCCTCTTCCTGGTGGGAAATGAGAGTTAAATTTGCCCGTCCAGACACCTCCAGCTAGTCTCTCATTGGTTCTCGCTATTCCTGTTCATCTTCCGCAGAAATTGCAAACTGGGCCAAACAGGAGGTTAAAGGGACTGACTCTCCAAGTCAGGAGGGTGTTAGTAAAGCGTCTGGAATGTTGCACCCGAGTACCAGGGTACGAAAACTGAGACATATTTGAACACGTCTCCCGATCACATGGTTGATCAGACTCTAGGTTCCACATGCATGTTTTAGCTGAAGGAAGAATACCTTAAACCTGGGTAGTTGAAACCCGTGGAATGGGTACCATGCAATATGACTTCAAAGGGTCTTCATTTGCTCACCGAACCTCTCCAATCCTATCACTGCTGCGTTTATGCCCCTGTACACATGCTTGATTCTCTTTCGGAGACATAGCAATCCATAGGTTTTAAGATACTTACTAGTCAGGTACATTCTTAGGCGTTTAATATGCGGTGTTGTGTCCATTTCATTGAGCAAGGAGTAGCTCTTGTCTATTACATATTTGGCTTAAGGAACTTTATCTGTGCTCATTTCAATCTCTGGTTTTATGCAGCACCCCAACTCACCTTTCCCCTTAAGCAAGCATAAGTTGGTTTTCTAAATTGGAGACCCTGTTCTGTTTTGGAATTCAGTTCCTGTGTAGCCAAGTTTACATTCCGTGTATTACTGATATCTTATGATGTTTCTTTTTCTGTGTGACTTATTTCAGTTAGAATCATCATACCTGAATCCACTCATTGTGCTGCTAACGGCCTGATGACATAGATTTCATTGCAGAGTGATATTGTTTTGTAAGTAAATACCACAACTTCTTTATCCATTTTTCACTTTCTGCGATGTTGAACTTGTACTGTAAACGAGGTTCTTGTAAACAGAGGCGTCCCAATGTTTGGGGTGGCTGTGTCTTTTTGATTTTAATTTCCCTAAGCTATAGGACCATAAGTGGAAGTGCCCTAGGCTCTGTTGCTTTGTTTTTTAGATGTTTCAGGAAACACCATACACTTCTCCCGAGTGTCTGTTGGCAATTTACATCCCGCCCATCAGCATAACAAGGCTCCCAGTTCTCCATGGCCTGTCCTGCCTTTCTGGATTTTACACTTTTTTCAGATGGCCCTTTTGACCGGGGGGAAGTGAGACTTCATTGTAGTGCAGATTTCCTTTGCAAGCTTGCTTGGTTGGCCAAAAAGGGCGTATGCGTTTTTTCCTGAATATATTCAGGAAAAAACACATACGCCCTTTTTGGCCAAGTGCATCATTGTGGACGTTCTGCCTCTTTTCCTATGCTTTCAATGCAATTCCAGTCTACCTCCTGAAATCGGTTTCCTGCAATTCTGCCCCGCTTTCAAGTCCTCTTGGCAGCCTTACTTCAGTATATTTTTGGACGATAGCTGTCATTTATAACTCTGCAGGTTTGTGAATTACAGTGCCCCTGAGCTCCTTTCTTCAACTCGCTTTCTTTTGAGCTGGCCGCAACACCGCAGGATGGCTTCAGGCCCTAATCTGGTTCCGGCACGGCACGCTGAGCCTTTGGTTAATTCCTCTTCCTGGTGGGAAATGAGAGTTAAATTTGCCCGTCCAGACACCTCCAGCTAGTCTCTCATTGGTTCTCGCTATTCCTGTTCATCTTCCGCAGAAATTGCAAACTGGGCCAAACAGGAGGTTAAAGGGACTGACTCTCCAAGTCGGGAGGGTGTTAGTAAAGCGTCTGGAATGTTGCACCCGAGTACCAGGGTACAAAAACTGAGACATATTTGAACACGTCTCCCGATCACATGGTTGATCATACTCTAGGTTCCACATGCATGTTTTAGCTGAAGGAAGAATACCTTAAACCTGGGTAGTTGAAACCCGTGGAATGGGTACCATGCAATATGACTTCAGAGGGTCTTCATTTGCTCACCAAACCTCTCCAATCCTATCACTGCTGCGTTTATGCCCCTGTACACATGCTTGATTCTCTTTCGGAGACATAGCAATCCATAGGTTTTAAGATACTTACTAGTCAGGTACATTCTTAGGCGTTTAATATGCGGTGTTGTGTCCATTTCGTTGAGCAAGGAGTAGCTCTTGTCTATTCCATATTTGGCTTAAGGAACTTTATCTGTGCTCATTTCAATCTCTGGTTTTATGCAGCACCCCAACTCACCTTTCCCCTTAAGCAAGCATAAGTTGGTTTTCTAAATTGGAGACCCTGTTCTGTTTTGGAATTCAGTTCCTGTGTAGCCAAGTTTACATTCCGTGTATTACTGATATCTTATGATGTTTCTTTTTCTGTGTGACTTATTTCAGTTAGAATCATCATACCTGAATCCACTCATTGTGCTGCTAAGGGCCTGATGACATAGATTTCATTGCAGAGTGATATTGCTTTGTAAGTAAATACCACAACTTCTTTATCCATTTTTCACTTTCTGCGATGTTGAACTTGTACTGTAAACGAGGTTCTTGTAAACAGAGGCGTCCCAAACTTTGGGGTGGCTGTGTCTTTTTGATTTTAATTTCCCTAAGCTATAGGACCATAAGTGGAAGTGCCCTAGGCTCTGTTGCTTTGTTTTTTAGATGTTTCAGGAAACACCATACACTTCTCCCGAGTGTCTGTTGGCAATTTACATCCCGCCCATCAGCATAACAAGGCTCCCAGTTCTCCATGGCCTGTCCTGCCTTTCTGGATTTTACACTTTTTTCAGATGGCCCTTTTGACCGGGGGGAAGTGAGACTTCATTGTAGTGCAGATTTCCTTTGCAAGCTTGCTTGGTTGGCCAAAAAGGGCGTATGCGTTTTTTCCTGAATATATTCAGGAAAAAACGCATACGCCCTTTTTGGCCAAGTGCATCATTGTGGACGTTCTGCCTCTTTTCCTATGCTTTCAATGCAATTCCAGTCTACCTCCTGAAATCGGTTTCCTGCAATTCTGCCCCGCTTTCAAGTCCTCTTGGCAGCCTTACTTCAGTATATTTTTGGACGATAGCTGTCATTTATAACTCTGCAGGTTTGTGAATTACAGTGCCCCTGAGCTCCTTTCTTCAACTCGCTTTCTTTTGAGCTGGCCGCAACACCGCAGGATGGCTTCAGGCCCTAATCTGGTTCCGGCACGGCACGCTGAGCCTTTGGTTAATTCCTCTTCCTGGTGGGAAATGAGAGTTAAATTTGCCCGTCCAGACACCTCCAGCTAGTCTCTCATTGGTTCTCGCTATTCCTGTTCATCTTCCGCAGAAATTGCAAACTGGGCCAAACAGGAGGTTAAAGGGACTGACTCTCCAAGTCGGGAGGGTGTTAGTAAAGCGTCTGGAATGTTGCACCCGAGTACCAGGGTACAAAAACTGAGACATATTTGAACACGTCTCCCGATCACATGGTTGATCATACTCTAGGTTCCACATGCATGTTTTAGCTGAAGGAAGAATACCTTAAACCTGGGTAGTTGAAACCCGTGGAATGGGTACCATGCAATATGACTTCAGAGGGTCTTCATTTGCTCACCAAACCTCTCCAATCCTATCACTGCTGCGTTTATGCCCCTGTACACATGCTTGATTCTCTTTCGGAGACATAGCAATCCATAGGTTTTAAGATACTTACTAGTCAGGTACATTCTTAGGCGTTTAATATGCGGTGTTGTGTCCATTTCGTTGAGCAAGGAGTAGCTCTTGTCTATTCCATATTTGGCTTAAGGAACTTTATCTGTGCTCATTTCAATCTCTGGTTTTATGCAGCACCCCAACTCACCTTTCCCCTTAAGCAAGCATAAGTTGGTTTTCTAAATTGGAGACCCTGTTCTGTTTTGGAATTCAGTTCCTGTGTAGCCAAGTTTACATTCCGTGTATTACTGATATCTTATGATGTTTCTTTTTCTGTGTGACTTATTTCAGTTAGAATCATCATACCTGAATCCACTCATTGTGCTGCTAACGGCCTGATGACATAGATTTCATTGCAGAGTGATATTGTTTTGTAAGTAAATACCACAACTTCTTTATCCATTTTTCACTTTCTGCGATGTTGAACTTGTACTGTAAACGAGGTTCTTGTAAACAGAGGCGTCCCAATGTTTGGGGTGGCTGTGTCTTTTTGATTTTAATTTCCCTAAGCTATAGGACCATAAGTGGAAGTGCCCTAGGCTCTGTTGCTTTGTTTTTTAGATGTTTCAGGAAACACCATACACTTCTCCCGAGTGTCTGTTGGCAATTTACATCCCGCCCATCAGCATAACAAGGCTCCCAGTTCTCCATGGCCTGTCCTGCCTTTCTGGATTTTACACTTTTTTCAGATGGCCCTTTTGACCGGGGGGAAGTGAGACTTCATTGTAGTGCAGATTTCCTTTGCAAGCTTGCTTGGTTGGCCAAAAAGGGCGTATGCGTTTTTTCCTGAATATATTCAGGAAAAAACACATACGCCCTTTTTGGCCAAGTGCATCATTGTGGACGTTCTGCCTCTTTTCCTATGCTTTCAATGCAATTCCAGTCTACCTCCTGAAATCGGTTTCCTGCAATTCTGCCCCGCTTTCAAGTCCTCTTGGCAGCCTTACTTCAGTATATTTTTGGACGATAGCTGTCATTTATAACTCTGCAGGTTTGTGAATTACAGTGCCCCTGAGCTCCTTTCTTCAACTCGCTTTCTTGTGACCTGGCCGCAACACCGCAGGATGGCTTCAGGCCCTAATCTGGTTCCGGCACGGCACGCTGAGCCTTTGGTTAATTCCTCTTCCTGGTGGGAAATGAGAGTTAAATTTGCCCGTCCAGACACCTCCAGCTAGTCTCTCATTGGTTCTCGCTATTCCTGTTCATCTTCCGCAGAAATTGCAAACTGGGCCAAACAGGAGGTTAAAGGGACTGACTCTCCAAGTCGGGAGGGTGTTAGTAAAGCGTCTGGAATGTTGCACCCGAGTACCAGGGTACAAAAACTGAGACATATTTGAACACGTCTCCCGATCACATGGTTGATCATACTCTAGGTTCCACATGCATGTTTTAGCTGAAGGAAGAATACCTTAAACCTGGGTAGTTGAAACCCGTGGAATGGGTACCATGCAATATGACTTCAGAGGGTCTTCATTTGCTCACCAAACCTCTCCAATCCTATCACTGCTGCGTTTATGCCCCTGTACACATGCTTGATTCTCTTTCGGAGACATAGCAATCCATAGGTTTTAAGATACTTACTAGTCAGGTACATTCTTAGGCGTTTAATATGCGGTGTTGTGTCCATTTCGTTGAGCAAGGAGTAGCTCTTGTCTATTCCATATTTGGCTTAAGGAACTTTATCTGTGCTCATTTCAATCTCTGGTTTTATGCAGCACCCCAACTCACCTTTCCCCTTAAGCAAGCATAAGTTGGTTTTCTAAATTGGAGACCCTGTTCTGTTTTGGAATTCAGTTCCTGTGTAGCCAAGTTTACATTCCGTGTATTACTGATATCTTATGATGTTTCTTTTTCTGTGTGACTTATTTCAGTTAGAATCATCATACCTGAATCCACTCATTGTGCTTCTAAGGGCCTGATGACATAGATTTCATTGCAGAGTGATATTGCTTTGTAAGTAAATACCACAACTTCTTTATCCATTTTTCACTTTCTGCGATGTTGAACTTGTACTGTAAACGAGGTTCTTGTAAACAGAGGCGTCCCAATGTTTGGGGTGGCTGTGTCTTTTTGATTTTAATTTCCCTAATCTATAGGACCATAAGTGGAAGTGCCCTAGGCTCTGTTGCTTTGTTTTTTAGATGTTTCAGGAAACACCATACACTTCTCCCGAGTGTCTGTTGGCAATTTACATCCCGCCCATCAGCATAACAAGGCTCCCAGTTCTCCATGGCCTGTCCTGCCTTTCTGGATTTTACACTTTTTTCAGATGGCCCTTTTGACCGGGGGGAAGTGAGACTTCATTGTAGTGCAGATTTCCTTTGCAAGCTTGCTTGGTTGGCCAAAAAGGGCGTATGCGTTTTTTCCTGAATATATTCAGGAAAAAACGCATACGCCCTTTTTGGCCAAGTGCATCATTGTGGACGTTCTGCCTCTTTTCCTATGCTTTCAATGCAATTCCAGTCTACCTCCTGAAATCGGTTTCCTGCAATTCTGCCCCGCTTTCAAGTCCTCTTGGCAGCCTTACTTCAGTATATTTTTGGACGATAGCTGTCATTTATAACTCTGCAGGTTTGTGAATTACAGTGCCCCTGAGCTCCTTTCTTCAACTCGCTTTCTTTTGAGCTGGCCGCAACACCGCAGGATGGCTTCAGGCCCTAATCTGGTTCCGGCACGGCACGCTGAGCCTTTGGTTAATTCCTCTTCCTGGTGGGAAATGAGAGTTAAATTTGCCCGTCCAGACACCTCCAGCTAGTCTCTCATTGGTTCTCGCTATTCCTGTTCATCTTCCGCAGAAATTGCAAACTGGGCCAAACAGGAGGTTAAAGGGACTGACTCTCCAAGTCGGGAGGGTGTTAGTAAAGCGTCTGGAATGTTGCACCCGAGTACCAGGGTACAAAAACTGAGACATATTTGAACACGTCTCCCGATCACATGGTTGATCATACTCTAGGTTCCACATGCATGTTTTAGCTGAAGGAAGAATACCTTAAACCTGGGTAGTTGAAACCCGTGGAATGGGTACCATGCAATATGACTTCAGAGGGTCTTCATTTGCTCACCAAACCTCTCCAATCCTATCACTGCTGCGTTTATGCCCCTGTACACATGCTTGATTCTCTTTCGGAGACATAGCAATCCATAGGTTTTAAGATACTTACTAGTCAGGTACATTCTTAGGCGTTTAATATGCGGTGTTGTGTCCATTTCGTTGAGCAAGGAGTAGCTCTTGTCTATTCCATATTTGGCTTAAGGAACTTTATCTGTGCTCATTTCAATCTCTGGTTTTATGCAGCACCCCAACTCACCTTTCCCCTTAAGCAAGCATAAGTTGGTTTTCTAAATTTGAGACCCTGTTCTGTTTTGGAATTCAGTTCCTGTGTAGCCAAGTTTACATTCCGTGTATTACTGATATCTTATGATGTTTCTTTTTCTGTGTGACTTATTTCAGTTAGAATCATCATACCTGAATCCACTCATTGTGCTTCTAAGGGCCTGATGACATAGATTTCATTGCAGAGTGATATTGCTTTGTAAGTAAATACCACAACTTCTTTATCCATTTTTCACTTTCTGCGATGTTGAACTTGTACTGTAAACGAGGTTCTTGTAAACAGAGGCGTCCCAAACTTTGGGGTGGCTGTGTCTTTTTGATTTTAATTTCCCTAATCTATAGGACCATAAGTGGAAGTGCCCTAGGCTCTGTTGCTTTGTTTTTTAGATGTTTCAGGAAACACCATACACTTCTCCCGAGTGTCTGTTGGCAATTTACATCCCGCCCATCAGCATAACAAGGCTCCCAGTTCTCCATGGCCTGTCCTGCCTTTCTGGATTTTACACTTTTTTCAGATGGCCCTTTTGACCGGGGGGAAGTGAGACTTCATTGTAGTGCAGATTTCCTTTGCAAGCTTGCTTGGTTGGCCAAAAAGGGCGTATGCGTTTTTTCCTGAATATATTCAGGAAAAAACGCATACGCCCTTTTTGGCCAAGTGCATCATTGTGGACGTTCTGCCTCTTTTCCTATGCTTTCAATGCAATTCCAGTCTACCTCCTGAAATCGGTTTCCTGCAATTCTGCCCCGCTTTCAAGTCCTCTTGGCAGCCTTACTTCAGTATATTTTTGGACGATAGCTGTCATTTATAACTCTGCAGGTTTGTGAATTACAGTGCCCCTGAGCTCCTTTCTTCAACTCGCTTTCTTGTGACCTGGCCGCAACACCGCAGGATGGCTTCAGGCCCTAATCTGGTTCCGGCACGGCACGCTGAGCCTTTGGTTAATTCCTCTTCCTGGTGGGAAATGAGAGTTAAATTTGCCCGTCCAGACACCTCCAGCTAGTCTCTCATTGGTTCTCGCTATTCCTGTTCATCTTCCGCAGAAATTGCAAACTGGGCCAAACAGGAGGTTAAAGGGACTGACTCTCCAAGTCAGGAGGGTGTTAGTAAAGCGTCTGGAATGTTGCACCCGAGTACCAGGGTACGAAAACTGAGACATATTTGAACACGTCTCCCGATCACATGGTTGATCAGACTCTAGGTTCCACATGCATGTTTTAGCTGAAGGAAGAATACCTTAAACCTGGGTAGTTGAAACCCGTGGAATGGGTACCATGCAATATGACTTCAGAGGGTCTTCATTTGCTCACCAAACCTCTCCAATCCTATCACTGCTGCGTTTATGCCCCTGTACACATGCTTGATTCTCTTTCGGAGACATAGCAATCCATAGGTTTTAAGATACTTACTAGTCAGGTACATTCTTAGGCGTTTAATATGCGGTGTTGTGTCCATTTCGTTGAGCAAGGAGTAGCTCTTGTCTATTCCATATTTGGCTTAAGGAACTTTATCTGTGCTGATTTCAATCTCTGGTTTTATGCAGCACCCCAACTCACCTTTCCCCTTAAGCAAGCATAAGTTGGTTTTCTAAATTTGAGACCCTGTTCTGTTTTGGAATTCAGTTCCTGTGTAGCCAAGTTTACATTCCGTGTATTACTGATATCTTATGATGTTTCTTTTTCTGTGTGACTTATTTCAGTTAGAATCATCATACCTGAATCCACTCATTGTGCTGCTAAGGGCCTGATGACATAGATTTCATTGCAGAGTGATATTGTTTTGTAAGTAAATACCACAACTTCTTTATCCATTTTTCACTTTCTGCGATGTTGAACATGTACTGTAAACGAGGTTCGTGTAAACAGAGGCGTCCCAAACTTTGGGGTGGCTGTGTCTTTTTGATTTTAATTTCCCTAATCTATAGGACCATAAGTGGAAGTGCCCTAGGCTCTGTTGCTTTGTTTTTTAGATGTTTCAGGAAACACCATACACTTCTCCCGAGTGTCTGTTGGCAATTTACATCCCGCCCATCAGCATAACAAGGCTCCCAGTTCTCCATGGCCTGTCCTGCCTTTCTGGATTTTACACTTTTTTCAGATGGCCCTTTTGACCGGGGGGAAGTGAGACTTCATTGTAGTGCAGATTTCCTTTGCAAGCTTGCTTGGTTGGCCAAAAAGGGCGTATGCGTTTTTTCCTGAATATATTCAGGAAAAAACGCATATGCCCTTTTTGGCCAAGTGCATCATTGTGGACGTTCTGCCTCTTTTCCTATGCTTTCAATGCAATTCCAGTCTACCTCCTGAAATCGGTTTCCTGCAATTCTGCCCCGCTTTCAAGTCCTCTTGGCAGCCTTACTTCAGTATATTTTTGGACGATAGCTGTCATTTATAACTCTGCAGGTTTGTGAATTACAGTGCCCCTGAGCTCCTTTCTTCAACTCGCTTTCTTTTGAGCTGGCCGCAACACTGCAGGATGGCTTCAGGCCCTAATCTGGTTCCGGCACGGCACGCTGAGCCTTTGGTTAATTCCTCTTCCTGGTGGGAAATGAGAGTTAAATTTGCCCGTCCAGACACCTCCAGCTAGTCTCTCATTGGTTCTCGCTATTCCTGTTCATCTTCCGCAGAAATTGCAAACTGGGCCAAACAGGAGGTTAAAGGGACTGACTCTCCAAGTCAGGAGGGTGTTAGTAAAGCGTCTGGAATGTTGCACCCGAGTACCAGGGTACGAAAACTGAGACATATTTGAACACGTCTCCCGATCACATGGTTGATCAGACTCTAGGTTCCACATGCATGTTTTAGCTGAAGGAAGAATACCTTAAACCTGGGTAGTTGAAACCCGTGGAATGGGTACCATGCAATATGACTTCAAAGGGTCTTCATTTGCTCACCGAACCTCTCCAATCCTATCACTGCTGCGTTTATGCCCCTGTACACATGCTTGATTCTCTTTCGGAGACATAGCAATCCATAGGTTTTAAGATACTTACTAGTCAGGTACATTCTTAGGCATTTAATATGGGGTGTTGAGTCCATTTCGTTGAGCAAGGAGTAGCTCTTGTCTATTCCATATTTGGCTTAAGGAACTTTATCTGTGCTGATTTCAATCTCTGGTTTTATGCAGCACCCCAACTCACCTTTCCCCTTAAGCAAGCATAAGTTGGTTTTCTAAATTTGAGACCCTGTTCTGTTCTGTAATTCAGTTCCTGTGTAGCCAAGTTTACATTCCGTGTATTACTGATATCTTATGATGTTTCTTTTTCTGTGTGACTTATTTCAGTTAGAATCATCATACCTGAATCCACTCATTGTGCTGCTAAGGGCCTGATGACATAGATTTCATTGCAGAGTGATATTGTTTTGTAAGTAAATACCACAACTTCTTTATCCATTTTTCACTTTCTGCGATGTTGAACTTGTACTGTAAACGAGGTTCTTGTAAACAGAGGCGTCCCAAACTTTGGGGTGGCTGTGTCTTTTTTATTTTAATTTCCCTAAGCTATAGGACCATAAGTGGAAGTGCCCTAGGCTCTGTTGCTTTGTTTTTTAGATGTTTCAGGAAACACCATACACTTCTCCCGAGTGTCTGTTGGCAATTTACATCCCGCCCATCAGCATAACAAGGCTCCCAGTTCTCCATGGCCTGTCCTGCCTTTCTGGATTTTACACTTTTTTCAGATGGCCCTTTTGACCGGGGGGAAGTGAGACTTCATTGTAGTGCAGATTTCCTTTGCAAGCTTGCTTGGTTGGCCAAAAAGGGCGTATGCGTTTTTTCCTGAATATATTCAGGAAAAAACGCATACGCCCTTTTTGGCCAAGTGCATCATTGTGGACATTCTGCCTCTTTTCCTATGCTTTCAATGCAATTCCAGTCTACCTCCTGAAATCGGTTTCCTGCAATTCTGCCCCGCTTTCAAGTCCTCTTGGCAGCCTTACTTCAGTATATTTTTGGACGATAGCTGTCATTTATAACTCTGCAGGTTTGTGAATTACAGTGCCCCTGAGCTCCTTTCTTCAACTCGCTTTCTTTTGAGCTGGCCGCAACACCGCAGGATGGCTTCAGGCCCTAATCTGGTTCCGGCACGGCACGCTGAGCCTTTGGTTAATTCCTCTTCCTGGTGGGAAATGAGAGTTAAATTTGCCCGTCCAGACACCTCCAGCTAGTCTCTCATTGGTTCTCGCTATTCCTGTTCATCTTCCGCAGAAATTGCAAACTGGGCCAAACAGGAGGTTAAAGGGACTGACTCTCCAAGTCGGGAGGGTGTTAGTAAAGCATCTGGAATGTTGCACCCGAGTACCAGGGTACAAAAACTGAGACATATTTGAACACGTCTCCCGATCACATGGTTGATCATACTCTAGGTTCCACATGCATGTTTTAGCTGAAGGAAGAATACCTTAAACCTGGGTAGTTGAAACCCGTGGAATGGGTACCATGCAATATGACTTCAGAGGGTCTTCATTTGCTCACCAAACCTCTCCAATCCTATCACTGCTGCGTTTATGCCCCTGTACACATGCTTGATTCTCTTTCGGAGACATAGCAATCCATAGGTTTTAAGATACTTACTAGTCAGGTACATTCTTAGGCGTTTAATATGCGGTGTTGTGTCCATTTCGTTGAGCAAGGAGTAGCTCTTGTCTATTCCATATTTGGCTTAAGGAACTTTATCTGTGCTCATTTCAATCTCTGGTTTTATGCAGCACCCCAACTCACCTTTCCCCTTAAGCAAGCATAAGTTGGTTTTCTAAATTTGAGACCCTGTTCTGTTTTGGAATTCAGTTCCTGTGTAGCCAAGTTTACATTCCGTGTATTACTGATATCTTATGATGTTTCTTTTTCTGTGTGACTTATTTCAGTTAGAATCATCATACCTGAATCCACTCATTGTGCTGCTAAGGGCCTGATGACATAGATTTCATTGCAGAGTGATATTGCTTTGTAAGTAAATACCACAACTTCTTTATCCATTTTTCACTTTCTGCGATGTTGAACTTGTACTGTAAACGAGGTTCTTGTAAACAGAGGCGTCCCAAACTTTGGGGTGGCTGTGTCTTTTTGATTTTAATTTCCCTAATCTATAGGACCATAAGTGGAAGTGCCCTAGGCTCTGTTGCTTTGTTTTTTAGATGTTTCAGGAAACACCATACACTTCTCCCGAGTGTCTGTTGGCAATTTACATCCCGCCCATCAGCATAACAAGGCTCCCAGTTCTCCATGGCCTGTCCTGCCTTTCTGGATTTTACACTTTTTTCAGATGGCCCTTTTGACCGGGGGGAAGTGAGACTTCATTGTAGTGCAGATTTCCTTTGCAAGCTTGCTTGGTTGGCCAAAAAGGGCGTATGCGTTTTTTCCTGAATATATTCAGGAAAAAACGCATACGCCCTTTTTGGCCAAGTGCATCATTGTGGACGTTCTGCCTCTTTTCCTATGCTTTCAATGCAATTCCAGTCTACCTCCTGAAATCGGTTTCCTGCAATTCTGCCCCGCTTTCAAGTCCTCTTGGCAGCCTTACTTCAGTATATTTTTGGACGATAGCTGTCATTTATAACTCTGCAGGTTTGTGAATTACAGTGCCCCTGAGCTCCTTTCTTCAACTCGCTTTCTTGTGACCTGGCCGCAACACCGCAGGATGGCTTCAGGCCCTAATCTGGTTCCGGCACGGCACGCTGAGCCTTTGGTTAATTCCTCTTCCTGGTGGGAAATGAGAGTTAAATTTGCCCGTCCAGACACCTCCAGCTAGTCTCTCATTGGTTCTCGCTATTCCTGTTCATCTTCCGCAGAAATTGCAAACTGGGCCAAACAGGAGGTTAAAGGGACTGACTCTCCAAGTCAGGAGGGTGTTAGTAAAGCGTCTGGAATGTTGCACCCGAGTACCAGGGTACAAAAACTGAGACATATTTGAACACGTCTCCCGATCACATGGTTGATCAGACTCTAGGTTCCACATGCATGTTTTAGCTGAAGGAAGAATACCTTAAACCTGGGTAGTTGAAACCCGTGGAATGGGTACCATGCAATATGACTTCAGAGGGTCTTCATTTGCTCACCGAACCTCTCCAATCCTATCACTGCTGTGTTTATGCCCCTGTACACATGCTTGATTCTCTTTCGGAGACATAGCAATCCATAGGTTTTAAGATACTTACTAGTCAGGTACATTCTTAGGCGTTTAATATGCGGTGTTGTGTCCATTTCGTTGAGCAAGGAGTAGCTCTTGTCTATTCCATATTTGGCTTAAGGAACTTTATCTGTGCTCATTTCAATCTCTGGTTTTATGCAGCACCCCAACTCACCTTTCCCCTTAAGCAAGCATAAGTTGGTTTTCTAAATTTGAGACCCTGTTCTGTTTTGGAATTCAGTTCCTGTGTAGCCAAGTTTACATTCCGTGTATTACTGATATCTTATGATGTTTCTTTTTCTGTGTGACTTATTTCAGTTAGAATCATCATACCTGAATCCACTCATTGTGCTGCTAAGGGCCTGATGACATAGATTTCATTGCAGAGTGATATTGTTTTGTAAGTAAATAACACAACTTCTTTATCCATTTTTCACTTTCTGCGATGTTGAACATGTACTGTAAACGAGGTTCTTGTAAACAGAGGCGTCCCAAACTTTGGGGTGGCTGTGTCTTTTTGATTTTAATTTCCCTAATCTATAGGACCATAAGTGGAAGTGCCCTAGGCTCTGTTGCTTTGTTTTTTAGATGTTTCAGGAAACACCATACACTTCTCCCGAGTGTCTGTTGGCAATTTACATCCCGCCCATCAGCATAACAAGGCTCCCAGTTCTCCATGGCCTGTCCTGCCTTTCTGGATTTTACACTTTTTTCAGATGGCCCTTTTGACCGGGGGGAAGTGAGACTTCATTGTAGTGCAGATTTCCTTTGCAAGCTTGCTTGGTTGGCCAAAAAGGGCGTATGCGTTTTTTCCTGAATATATTCAGGAAAAAACGCATATGCCCTTTTTGGTCAAGTGCATCATTGTGGACGTTCTGCCTCTTTTCCTATGCTTTCAATGCAATTCCAGTCTACCTCCTGAAATCGGTTTCCTGCAATTCTGCCCCGCTTTCAAGTCCTCTTGGCAGCCTTACTTCAGTATATTTTTGGACGATAGCTGTCATTTATAACTCTGCAGGTTTGTGAATTACAGTGCCCCTGAGCTCCTTTCTTCAACTCGCTTTCTTTTGAGCTGGCCGCAACACCGCAGGATGGCTTCAGGCCCTAATCTGGTTCCGGCACGGCACGCTGAGCCTTTGGTTAATTCCTCTTCCTGGTGGGAAATGAGAGTTAAATTTGCCCGTCCAGACACCTCCAGCTAGTCTCTCATTGGTTCTCGCTATTCCTGTTCATCTTCCGCAGAAATGGCAAACTGGGCCAAACAGGAGGTTAAAGGGACTGACTCTCCAAGTCGGGAGGGTGTTAGTAAAGCATCTGGAATGTTGCACCCGAGTACCAGGGTACAAAAACTGAGACATATTTGAACACGTCTCCCGATCACATGGTTGATCAGACTCTAGGTTCCACATGCATGTTTTAGCTGAAGGAAGAATACCTTAAACCTGGGTAATTGAAACCCGTGGAATGGGTACCATGCAATATGACTTCAAAGGGTCTTCAGTTGCTCACCGAACCTCTCCAATCCTATCACTGCTGTGTTTATGCCCCTGTACACATGCTTGATTCTCTTTCGGAGACATAGCAATCCATAGGTTTTAAGATACTTACTAGTCAGGTACATTCTTAGGCGTTTAATATGCGGTGTTGAGTCCATTTCTTTGAGCAAGGAGTAGCTCTTGTCTATTCCATATTTGGCTTAAGGAACTTTATCTGTGCTCATTTCAATCTCTGGTTTTATGCAGCACCCCAACTCACCTTTCCCCTTAAGCAAGCATAAGTTGGTTTTCTAAATTTGAGACCCTGTTCTGTTTTGGAATTCAGTTCCTGTGTAGCCAAGTTTACATTCCGTGTATTACTGATATCTTATGATGTTTCTTTTTCTGTGTGACTTATTTCAGTTAGAATCATCATACCTGAATCCACTCATTGTGCTGCTAAGGGCCTGATGACATAGATTTCATTGCTGAGTGATATTGCTTTGTAAGTAAATACCACAACTTCTTTATCCATTTTTCACTTTCTGTGATGTTGAACTTGTACTGTAAACGAGCTTCTTGTAAACAGAGGCGTCCCAAACTTTGGGGTGGCTGTGTCTTTTTGATTTTAATTTCCCTAATCTATAGGACCATAAGTGGAAGTGCCCTAGGCTCTGTTGCTTTGTTTTTTAGATGTTTCAGGAAACACCATACACTTCTCCCGAGTGTCTGTTGGCAATTTACATCCCGCCCATCAGCATAACAAGGCTCTCAGTTCTCCATGGCCTGTCCTGCCTTTCTGGATTTTACACTTTTTTCAGATGGCCCTTTTGACCGGGGGAAAGTGAGACTTCATTGTAGTGCAGATTTCCTTTGCAAGCTTGCTTGGTTGGCCAAAAAGGGCGTATGCGTTTTTTCCTGAATATATTCAGGAAAAAACGCATACGCCCTTTTTGGCCAAGTGCATCATTGTGGACGTTCTGCCTCTTTTCCTATGCTTTCAATGCAATTCCAGTCTACCTCCTGAAATCGGTTTCCTGCAATTCTGCCCCGCTTTCAAGTCCTCTTGGCAGCCTTACTTCAGTATATTTTTGGACGATAGCTGTCATTTATAACTCTGCAGGTTTGTGAATTACAGTGCCCCTGAGCTCCTTTCTTCAACTCGCTTTCTTGTGACCTGGCCGCAACACCGCAGGATGGCTTCAGGCCCTAATCTGGTTCCGGCACGGCACGCTGAGCCTTTGGTTAATTCCTCTTCCTGGTGGGAAATGAGAGTTAAATTTGCCCGTCCAGACACCTCCAGCTAGTCTCTCATTGGTTCTCGCTATTCCTGTTCATCTTCCGCAGAAATTGCAAACTGGGCCAAACAGGAGGTTAAAGGGACTGACTCTCCAAGTCAGGAGGGTGTTAGTAAAGCGTCTGGAATGTTGCACCCGAGTACCAGGGTACGAAAACTGAGACATATTTGAACACGTCTCCCGATCACATGGTTGATCAGACTCTAGGTTCCACATGCATGTTTTAGCTGAAGGAAGAATACCTTAAACCTGGGTAATTGAAACCCGTGGAATGGGTACCATGCAATATGACTTCAAAGGGTCTTCAGTTGCTCACCGAACCTCTCCAATCCTATCACTGCTGTGTTTATGCCCCTGTACACATGCTTGATTCTCTTTCGGAGACATAGCAATCCATAGGTTTTAAGATACTTACTAGTCAGGTACATTCTTAGGCGTTTAATATGCGGTGTTGAGTCCATTTCTTTGAGCAAGGAGTAGCTCTTGTCTATTCCATATTTGGCTTAAGGAACTTTATCTGTGCTCATTTCAATCTCTGGTTTTATGCAGCACCCCAACTCACCTTTCCCCTTAAGCAAGCATAAGTTGGTTTTCTAAATTTGAGACCCTGTTCTGTTTTGGAATTCAGTTCCTGTGTAGCCAAGTTTACATTCCGTGTATTACTGATATCTTATGATGTTTCTTTTTCTGTGTGACTTATTTCAGTTAGAATCATCATACCTGAATCCACTCATTGTGCTGCTAAGGGCCTGATGACATAGATTTCATTGCTGAGTGATATTGCTTTGTAAGTAAATACCACAACTTCTTTATCCATTTTTCACTTTCTGCGATGTTGAACTTGTACTGTAAACGAGCTTCTTGTAAACAGAGGCGTCCCAAACTTTGGGGTGGCTGTGTCTTTTTGATTTTAATTTCCCTAATCTATAGGACCATAAGTGGAAGTGCCCTAGGCTCTGTTGCTTTGTTTTTTAGATGTTTCAGGAAACACCATACACTTCTCCCGAGTGTCTGTTGGCAATTTACATCCCGCCCATCAGCATAACAAGGCTCCCAGTTCTCCATGGCCTGTCCTGCCTTTCTGGATTTTACACTTTTTTCAGATGGCCCTTTTGACCGGGGGAAAGTGAGACTTCATTGTAGTGCAGATTTCCTTTGCAAGCTTGCTTGGTTGGCCAAAAAGGGCGTATGCGTTTTTTCCTGAATATATTCAGGAAAAAACGCATACGCCCTTTTTGGCCAAGTGCATCATTTTGGACGTTCTGCCTCTTTTCCTATGCTTTCAATGCAATTCCAGTCTACCTCCTGAAATCGGTTTCCTGCAATTCTGCCCCGCTTTCAAGTCCTCTTGGCAGCCTTACTTCAGTATATTTTTGGACGATAGCTGTCATTTATAACTCTGCAGGTTTGTGAATTACAGTGCCCCTGAGCTCCTTTCTTCAACTCGCTTTCTTTTGAGCTGGCCGCAACACCGCAGGATGGCTTCAGGCCCTAATCTGGTTCCGGCACGGCACGCTGAGCCTTTGGTTAATTCCTCTTCCTGGTGGGAAATGAGAGTTAAATTTGCCCGTCCAGACACCTCCAGCTAGTCTCTCATTGGTTCTCGCTATTCCTGTTCATCTTCCGCAGAAATTGCAAACTGGGCCAAACAGGAGGTTAAAGGGACTGACTCTCCAAGTCGGGAGGGTGTTAGTAAAGCGTCTGGAATGTTGCACCCGAGTACCAGGGTACGAAAACTGAGACATATTTGAACACGTCTCCCGATCACATGGTTGATCATACTCTAGGTTGCACATGCATGTTTTAGCTGAAGGAAGAATACCTTAAACCTGGGTAGTTGAAACCCGTGGAATGGGTACCATGCAATATGACTTCAAAGGGTCTTCATTTGCTCACCGAACCTCTCCAATCCTATCACTGCTGCGTTTATGCCCCTGTACACATGCTTGATTCTCTTTCGGAGACATAGCAATCCATAGGTTTTAAGATACTTACTAGTCAGGTACATTCTTAGGCGTTTAATATGCGGTGTTGAGTCCATTTCTTTGAGCAAGGAGTAGCTCTTGTCTATTCCATATTTGGCTTAAGGAACTTTATCTGTGCTCATTTCAATCTCTGGTTTTATGCAGCACCCCAACTCACCTTTCCCCTTAAGCAAGCATAAGTTGGTTTTCTAAATTTGAGACCCTGTTCTGTTTTGGAATTCAGTTCCTGTGTAGCCAAGTTTACATTCCGTGTATTACTGATATCTTATGATGTTTCTTTTTCTGTGTGACTTATTTCAGTTAGAATCATCATACCTGAATCCACTCATTGTGCTGCTAAGGGCCTGATGACATAGATTTCATTGCTGAGTGATATTGCTTTGTAAGTAAATACCACAACTTCTTTATCCATTTTTCACTTTCTGCGATGTTGAACTTGTACGGTAAACGAGGTTCTTGTAAACAGAGGCGTCCCAAACTTTGGGGTGGCTGTGTCTTTTTGATTTTAATTTCCCTAAGCTATAGGACCATAAGTGGAAGTGCCCTAGGCTCTGTTGCTTTGTTTTTTCGATGTTTCAGGAAACACCATACACTTCTCCCGAGTGTCTGTTGGCAATTTACATCCCGCCCATCAGCATAACAAGGCTCCCAGTTCTCCATGGCCTGTCCTGCCTTTCTGGATTTTACACTTTTTTCAGATGGCCCTTTTGACCGGGGGGAAGTGAGACTTCATTGTAGTGCAGATTTCCTTTGCAAGCTTGCTTGGTTGGCCAAAAAGGGCGTATGCGTTTTTTCCTGAATATATTCAGGAAAAAACGCATACGCCCTTTTTGGCCAAGTGCATCATGGTGGACGTTCTGCCTCTTTTCCTATGCTTTCAATGCAATTCCAGTCTGCCTCCTGAAATCGGTTTCCTGCAATTCTGCCCCGCTTTCAAGTCCTCTTGGCAGCCTTACTTCAGTATATTTTTGGACGATAGCTGTCATTTATAACTCTGCAGGTTTGTGAATTACAGTGCCCCTGAGCTCCTTTCTTCAACTCGCTTTCTTTTGAGCTGGCCGCAACACCGCAGGATGGCTTCAGGCCCTAATCTGGTTCCGGCACGGCACGCTGAGCCTTTGGTTAATTCCTCTTCCTGGTGGGAAATGAGAGTTAAATTTGCCCGTCCAGACACCTTCCAGCTAGTCTCTCATTGGTTCTCGCTATTCCTGTTCATCTTCCGCAGAAATTGCAAACTGGGCCAAACAGGAGGTTAAAGGGACTGACTCTCCAAGTCGGGAGGGTGTT
Source organism: Pseudorca crassidens (assembly GCF_039906515.1). NCBI lineage: Eukaryota > Metazoa > Chordata > Mammalia > Artiodactyla > Delphinidae > Pseudorca > Pseudorca crassidens. The sequence goes on from NW_027136344.1 coordinate 647,997, forward strand.
AGTAAAGCGTCTGGAATGTTGCACCCGAGTACCAGGGTACGAAAACTGAGACATATTTGAACACGTCTCCCGATCACATGGTTGATCATACTCTAGGTTCCACATGCATGTTTTAGCTGAAGGAAGAATACCTTAAACCTGGGTAGTTGAAACCCGTGGAATGGGTACCATGCGATATGACTTCAAAGGGTCTTCATTTGCTCACCGAACCTCTCCAATCCTATCACTGCTGCGTTTATGCCCCTGTACACATGCTTGATTCTCTTTCGGAGACATAGCAATCCATAGGTTTTAAGATACTTACTAGTCAGGTACATTCTTAGGCATTTAATATGCGGTGTTGAGTCCATTTCGTTGAGCAAGGAGTAGCTCTTGTCTATTCCATATTTGGCTTAAGGAACTTTATCTGTGCTCATTTCAATCTCTGGTTTTATGCAGCACCCCAACTCACCTTTCCCCTTAAGCAAGCATAAGTTGGTTTTCTAAATTTGAGACCCTGTTCTGTTCTGTAATTCAGTTCTTGTGTAGCCAAGTTTACATTCCGTGTATTACTGATATCTTATGATGTTTCTTTTTCTGTGTGACTTATTTCAGTTAGAATCATCATACCTGAATCCACTCATTGTGCTGCTAAGGGCCTGATGACATAGATTTCATTGCTGAGTGATATTGCTTTGTAAGTAAATACCACAACTTCTTTATCCATTTTTCACTTTCTGCGATGTTGAACTTGTACGGTAAACGAGGTTCTTGTAAACAGAGGCGTCCCAAACTTTGGGGTGGCTGTGTCTTTTTGATTTTAATTTCCCTAAGCTATAGGACCATAAGTGGAAGTGCCCTAGGCTCTGTTGCTTTGTTTTTTAGATGTTTCAGGAAACACCATACACTTCTCCCGAGTGTCTGTTGGCAATTTACATCCCGCCCATCAGCATAACAAGGCTCCCAGTTCTCCATGGCCTGTCCTGCCTTTCTGGATTTTACACTTTTTTCAGATGGCCCTTTTGACCGGGGGGAAGTGAGACTTCATTGTAGTGCAGATTTCCTTTGCAAGCTTGCTTGGTTGGCCAAAAAGGGCGTATGCGTTTTTTCCTGAATATATTCAGGAAAAAACGCATACGCCCTTTTTGGCCAAGTGCATCATGGTGGACGTTCTGCCTCTTTTCCTATGCTTTCAATGCAATTCCAGTCTGCCTCCTGAAATCGGTTTCCTGCAATTCTGCCCCGCTTTCAAGTCCTCTTGGCAGCCTTACTTCAGTATATTTTTGGACGATAGCTGTCATTTATAACTCTGCAGGTTTGTGAATTACAGTGCCCCTGAGCTCCTTTCTTCAACTCGCTTTCTTTTGAGCTGGCCGCAACACCGCAGGATGGCTTCAGGCCCTAATCTGGTTCCGGCACGGCACGCTGAGCCTTTGGTTAATTCCTCTTCCTGGTGGGAAATGAGAGTTAAATTTGCCCGTCCAGACACCTTCCAGCTAGTCTCTCATTGGTTCTCGCTATTCCTGTTCATCTTCCGCAGAAATTGCAAACTGGGCCAAACAGGAGGTTAAAGGGACTGACTCTCCAAGTCGGGAGGGTGTTAGTAAAGCGTCTGGAATGTTGCACCCGAGTACCAGGGTACGAAAACTGAGACATATTTGAACACGTCTCCCGATCACATGGTTGATCATACTCTAGGTTCCACATGCATGTTTTAGCTGAAGGAAGAATACCTTAAACCTGGGTAGTTGAAACCCGTGGAATGGGTACCATGCGATATGACTTCAAAGGGTCTTCATTTGCTCACCGAACCTCTCCAATCCTATCACTGCTGCGTTTATGCCCCTGTACACATGCTTGATTCTCTTTCGGAGACATAGCAATCCATAGGTTTTAAGATACTTACTAGTCAGGTACATTCTTAGGCATTTAATATGCGGTGTTGAGTCCATTTCGTTGAGCAAGGAGTAGCTCTTGTCTATTCCATATTTGGCTTAAGGAACTTTATCTGTGCTCATTTCAATCTCTGGTTTTATGCAGCACCCCAACTCACCTTTCCCCTTAAGCAAGCATAAGTTGGTTTTCTAAATTTGAGACCCTGTTCTGTTTTGGAATTCAGTTCCTGTGTAGCCAAGTTTACATTCCGTGTATTACTGATATCTTATGATGTTTCTTTTTCTGTGTGACTTATTTCAGTTAGAATCATCATACCTGAATCCACTCATTGTGCTGCTAAGGGCCTGATGACATAGATTTCATTGCTGAGTGATATTGCTTTGTAAGTAAATACCACAACTTCTTTATCCATTTTTCACTTTCTGCGATGTTGAACTTGTACGGTAAACGAGGTTCTTGTAAACAGAGGCGTCCCAAACTTTGGGGTGGCTGTGTCTTTTTGATTTTAATTTCCCTAAGCTATAGGACCATAAGTGGAAGTGCCCTAGGCTCTGTTGCTTTGTTTTTTCGATGTTTCAGGAAACACCATACACTTCTCCCGAGTGTCTGTTGGCAATTTACATCCCGCCCATCAGCATAACAAGGCTCCCAGTTCTCCATGGCCTGTCCTGCCTTTCTGGATTTTACACTTTTTTCAGATGGCCCTTTTGACCGGGGGGAAGTGAGACTTCATTGTAGTGCAGATTTCCTTTGCAAGCTTGCTTGGTTGGCCAAAAAGGGCGTATGCGTTTTTTCCTGAATATATTCAGGAAAAAACGCATACGCCCTTTTTGGCCAAGTGCATCATGGTGGACGTTCTGCCTCTTTTCCTATGCTTTCAATGCAATTCCAGTCTGCCTCCTGAAATCGGTTTCCTGCAATTCTGCCCCGCTTTCAAGTCCTCTTGGCAGCCTTACTTCAGTATATTTTTGGACGATAGCTGTCATTTATAACTCTGCAGGTTTGTGAATTACAGTGCCCCTGAGCTCCTTTCTTCAACTCGCTTTCTTTTGAGCTGGCCGCAACACCGCAGGATGGCTTCAGGCCCTAATCTGGTTCCGGCACGGCACGCTGAGCCTTTGGTTAATTCCTCTTCCTGGTGGGAAATGAGAGTTAAATTTGCCCGTCCAGACACCTTCCAGCTAGTCTCTCATTGGTTCTCGCTATTCCTGTTCATCTTCCGCAGAAATTGCAAACTGGGCCAAACAGGAGGTTAAAGGGACTGACTCTCCAAGTCGGGAGGGTGTTAGTAAAGCGTCTGGAATGTTGCACCCGAGTACCAGGGTACGAAAACTGAGACATATTTGAACACGTCTCCCGATCACATGGTTGATCATACTCTAGGTTCCACATGCATGTTTTAGCTGAAGGAAGAATACCTTAAACCTGGGTAGTTGAAACCCGTGGAATGGGTACCATGCGATATGACTTCAAAGGGTCTTCATTTGCTCACTGAACCTCTCCAATCCTATCACTGCTGCGTTTATGCCCCTGTACACATGCTTGATTCTCTTTCGGAGACATAGCAATCCATAGGTTTTAAGATACTTACTAGTCAGGTACATTCTTAGGCATTTAATATGCGGTGTTGAGTCCATTTCGTTGAGCAAGGAGTAGCTCTTGTCTATTCCATATTTGGCTTAAGGAACTTTATCTGTGCTCATTTCAATCTCTGGTTTTATGCAGCACCCCAACTCACCTTTCCCCTTAAGCAAGCATAAGTTGGTTTTCTAAATTTGAGACCCTGTTCTGTTCTGTAATTCAGTTCTTGTGTAGCCAAGTTTACATTCCGTGTATTACTGATATCTTATGATGTTTCTTTTTCTGTGTGACTTATTTCAGTTAGAATCATCATACCTGAATCCACTCATTGTGCTGCTAAGGGCCTGATGACATAGATTTCATTGCTGAGTGATATTGCTTTGTAAGTAAATACCACAACTTCTTTATCCATTTTTCACTTTCTGCGATGTTGAACTTGTACGGTAAACGAGGTTCTTGTAAACAGAGGCGTCCCAAACTTTGGGGTGGCTGTGTCTTTTTGATTTTAATTTCCCTAAGCTATAGGACCATAAGTGGAAGTGCCCTAGGCTCTGTTGCTTTGTTTTTTAGATGTTTCAGGAAACACCATACACTTCTCCCGAGTGTCTGTTGGCAATTTACATCCCGCCCATCAGCATAACAAGGCTCCCAGTTCTCGATGGCCTGTCCTGCCTTTCTGGATTTTACACTTTTTTCAGATGGCCCTTTTGACCGGGGGGAAGTGAGACTTCATTGTAGTGCAGATTTCCTTTGCAAGCTTGCTTGGTTGGCCAAAAAGGGCGTATGCGTTTTTTCCTGAATATATTCAGGAAAAAACGCATACGCCCTTTTTGGCCAAGTGCATCATGGTGGACGTTCTGCCTCTTTTCCTATGCTTTCAATGCAATTCCAGTCTGCCTCCTGAAATCGGTTTCCTGCAATTCTGCCCCGCTTTCAAGTCCTCTTGGCAGCCTTACTTCAGTATATTTTTGGACGATAGCTGTCATTTATAACTCTGCAGGTTTGTGAATTACAGTGCCCCTGAACTCCTTTCTTCAACTCGCTTTCTTTTGAGCTGGCCGCAACACCGCAGGATGGCTTCAGGCCCTAATCTGGTTCCGGCACGGCACGCTGAGCCTTTGGTTAATTCCTCTTCCTGGTGGGAAATGAGAGTTAAATTTGCCCGTCCAGACACCTTCCAGCTAGTCTCTCATTGGTTCTCGCTATTCCTGTTCATCTTCCGCAGAAATTGCAAACTGGGCCAAACAGGAGGTTAAAGGGACTGACTCTCCAAGTCGGGAGGGTGTTAGTAAAGCGTCTGGAATGTTGCACCCGAGTACCAGGGTACGAAAACTGAGACATATTTGAACACGTCTCCCGATCACATGGTTGATCATACTCTAGGTTCCACATGCATGTTTTAGCTGAAGGAAGAATACCTTAAACCTGGGTAGTTGAAACCCGTGGAATGGGTACCATGCGATATGACTTCAAAGGGTCTTCATTTGCTCACCGAACCTCTCCAATCCTATCACTGCTGCGTTTATGCCCCTGTACACATGCTTGATTCTCTTTCGGAGACATAGCAATCCATAGGTTTTAAGATACTTACTAGTCAGGTACATTCTTAGGCATTTAATATGCGGTGTTGAGTCCATTTCGTTGAGCAAGGAGTAGCTCTTGTCTATTCCATATTTGGCTTAAGGAACTTTATCTGTGCTCATTTCAATCTCTGGTTTTATGCAGCACCCCAACTCCCCTTTCCCCTTAAGCAAGCATAAGTTGGTTTTCTAAATTTGAGACCCTGTTCTGTTCTGTAATTCAGTTCCTGTATAGCCAAGTTTACATTCCGTGTATTACTGATATCTTATGATGTTTCTTTTTCTGTGTGACTTATTTCAGTTAGAATCATCATACCTGAATCCACTCATTGTGCTGCTAAGGGCCTGATGACATAGATTTCATTGCTGAGTGATATTGCTTTGTAAGTAAATACCACAACTTCTTTATCCATTTTTCACTTTCTGCGATGTTGAACTTGTACGGTAAACGAGGTTCTTGTAAACAGAGGCGTCCCAAACTTTGGGGTGGCTGTGTCTTTTTGATTTTAATTTCCCTAAGCTATAGGACCATAAGTGGAAGTGCCCTAGGCTCTGTTGCTTTGTTTTTTCGATGTTTCAGGAAACACCATACACTTCTCCCGAGTGTCTGTTGGCAATTTACATCCCGCCCATCAGCATAACAAGGCTCCCAGTTCTCCATGGCCTGTCCTGCCTTTCTGGATTTTACACTTTTTTCAGATGGCCCTTTTGACCGGGGGGAAGTGAGACTTCATTGTAGTGCAGATTTCCTTTGCAAGCTTGCTTGGTTGGCCAAAAAGGGCGTATGCGTTTTTTCCTGAATATATTCAGGAAAAAACGCATACGCCCTTTTTGGCCAAGTGCATCATGGTGGACGTTCTGCCTCTTTTCCTATGCTTTCAATGCAATTCCAGTCTACCTCCTGAAATCGGTTTCCTGCAATTCTGCCCCGCTTTCAAGTCCTCTTGGCAGCCTTACTTCAGTATATTTTTGGACGATAGCTGTCATTTATAACTCTGCAGGTTTGTGAATTACAGTGCCCCTGAGCTCCTTTCTTCAACTCGCTTTCTTTTGAGCTGGCCGCAACACCGCAGGATGGCTTCAGGCCCTAATCTGGTTCCGGCACGGCACGCTGAGCCTTTGGTTAATTCCTCTTCCTGGTGGGAAATGAGAGTTAAATTTGCCCGTCCAGACACCTCCAGCTAGTCTCTCATTGGTTCTCGCTATTCCTGTTCATCTTCCGCAGAAATTGCAAACTGGGCCAAACAGGAGGTTAAAGGGACTGACTCTCCAAGTCGGGAGGGTGTTAGTAAAGCGTCTGGAATGTTGCACCCGAGTACCAGGGTACGAAAACTGAGACATATTTGAACACGTCTCCCGATCACATGGTTGATCATACTCTAGGTTCCACATGCATGTTTTAGCTGAAGGAAGAATACCTTAAACCTGGGTAGTTGAAACCCGTGGAATGGGTACCATGCAATATGACTTCAAAGGGTCTTCATTTGCTCACCGAACCTCTCCAATCCTATCACTGCTGCGTTTATGCCCCTGTACACATGCTTGATTCTCTTTCGGAGACATAGCAATCCATAGGTTTTAAGATACTTACTAGTCAGGTACATTCTTAGGCGTTTAATATGCGGTGTTGAGTCCATTTCGTTGAGCAAGGAGTAGCTCTTGTCTATTCCATATTTGGCTTAAGGAACTTTATCTGTGCTCATTTCAATCTCTGGTTTTATGCAGCACCCCAACTCACCTTTCCCCTTAAGCAAGCATAAGTTGGTTTTCTAAATTTGAGACCCTGTTCTGTTCTGTAATTCAGTTCCTGTGTAGCCAAGTTTACATTCCGTGTATTACTGATATCTTATGATGTTTCTTTTTCTGTGTGACTTATTTCAGTTAGAATCATCATACCTGAATCCACTCATTGTGCTGCTAAGGGCCTGATGACATAGATTTCATTGCTGAGTGATATTGCTTTGTAAGTAAATACCACAACTTCTTTATCCATTTTTCACTTTCTGCGATGTTGAACTTGTACGGTAAACGAGGTTCTTGTAAACAGAGGCGTCCCAAACTTTGGGGTGGCTGTGTCTTTTTGATTTTAATTTCCCTAAGCTATAGGACCATAAGTGGAAGTGCCCTAGGCTCTGTTGCTTTGTTTTTTCGATGTTTCAGGAAACACCATACACTTCTCCCGAGTGTCTGTTGGCAATTTACATCCCGCCCATCAGCATAACAAGGCTCCCAGTTCTCCATGGCCTGTCCTGCCTTTCTGGATTTTACACTTTTTTCAGATGGCCCTTTTGACCGGGGGGAAGTGAGACTTCATTGTAGTGCAGATTTCCTTTGCAAGCTTGCTTGGTTGGCCAAAAAGGGCGTATGCGTTTTTTCCTGAATATATTCAGGAAAAAACGCATACGCCCTTTTTGGCCAAGTGCATCATGGTGGACGTTCTGCCTCTTTTCCTATGCTTTCAATGCAATTCCAGTCTGCCTCCTGAAATCGGTTTCCTGCAATTCTGCCCCGCTTTCAAGTCCTCTTGGCAGCCTTACTTCAGTATATTTTTGGACGATAGCTGTCATTTATAACTCTGCAGGTTTGTGAATTACAGTGCCCCTGAGCTCCTTTCTTCAACTCGCTTTCTTTTGAGCTGGCCGCAACACCGCAGGATGGCTTCAGGCCCTAATCTGGTTCCGGCACGGCACGCTGAGCCTTTGGTTAATTCCTCTTCCTGGTGGGAAATGAGAGTTAAATTTGCCCGTCCAGACACCTTCCAGCTAGTCTCTCATTGGTTCTCGCTATTCCTGTTCATCTTCCGCAGAAATTGCAAACTGGGCCAAACAGGAGGTTAAAGGGACTGACTCTCCAAGTCGGGAGGGTGTTAGTAAAGCGTCTGGAATGTTGCACCCGAGTACCAGGGTACGAAAACTGAGACATATTTGAACACGTCTCCCGATCACATGGTTGATCATACTCTAGGTTCCACATGCATGTTTTAGCTGAAGGAAGAATACCTTAAACCTGGGTAGTTGAAACCCGTGGAATGGGTACCATGCGATATGACTTCAAAGGGTCTTCATTTGCTCACCGAACCTCTCCAATCCTATCACTGCTGCGTTTATGCCCCTGTACACATGCTTGATTCTCTTTCGGAGACATAGCAATCCATAGGTTTTAAGATACTTACTAGTCAGGTACATTCTTAGGCATTTAATATGCGGTGTTGAGTCCATTTCGTTGAGCAAGGAGTAGCTCTTGTCTATTCCATATTTGGCTTAAGGAACTTTATCTGTGCTCATTTCAATCTCTGGTTTTATGCAGCACCCCAACTCACCTTTCCCCTTAAGCAAGCATAAGTTGGTTTTCTAAATTTGAGACCCTGTTCTGTTCTGTAATTCAGTTCTTGTGTAGCCAAGTTTACATTCCGTGTATTACTGATATCTTATGATGTTTCTTTTTCTGTGTGACTTATTTCAGTTAGAATCATCATACCTGAATCCACTCATTGTGCTGCTAAGGGCCTGATGACATAGATTTCATTGCTGAGTGATATTGCTTTGTAAGTAAATACCACAACTTCTTTATCCATTTTTCACTTTCTGCGATGTTGAACTTGTACGGTAAACGAGGTTCTTGTAAACAGAGGCGTCCCAAACTTTGGGGTGGCTGTGTCTTTTTGATTTTAATTTCCCTAAGCTATAGGACCATAAGTGGAAGTGCCCTAGGCTCTGTTGCTTTGTTTTTTAGATGTTTCAGGAAACACCATACACTTCTCCCGAGTGTCTGTTGGCAATTTACATCCCGCCCATCAGCATAACAAGGCTCCCAGTTCTCGATGGCCTGTCCTGCCTTTCTGGATTTTACACTTTTTTCAGATGGCCCTTTTGACCGGGGGGAAGTGAGACTTCATTGTAGTGCAGATTTCCTTTGCAAGCTTGCTTGGTTGGCCAAAAAGGGCGTATGCGTTTTTTCCTGAATATATTCAGGAAAAAACGCATACGCCCTTTTTGGCCAAGTGCATCATGGTGGACGTTCTGCCTCTTTTCCTATGCTTTCAATGCAATTCCAGTCTGCCTCCTGAAATCGGTTTCCTGCAATTCTGCCCCGCTTTCAAGTCCTCTTGGCAGCCTTACTTCAGTATATTTTTGGACGATAGCTGTCATTTATAACTCTGCAGGTTTGTGAATTACAGTGCCCCTGAGCTCCTTTCTTCAACTCGCTTTCTTTTGAGCTGGCCGCAACACCGCAGGATGGCTTCAGGCCCTAATCTGGTTCCGGCACGGCACGCTGAGCCTTTGGTTAATTCCTCTTCCTGGTGGGAAATGAGAGTTAAATTTGCCCGTCCAGACACCTTCCAGCTAGTCTCTCATTGGTTCTCGCTATTCCTGTTCATCTTCCGCAGAAATTGCAAACTGGGCCAAACAGGAGGTTAAAGGGACTGACTCTCCAAGTCGGGAGGGTGTTAGTAAAGCGTCTGGAATGTTGCACCCGAGTACCAGGGTACGAAAACTGAGACATATTTGAACACGTCTCCCGATCACATGGTTGATCAGACTCTAGGTTCCACATGCATGTTTTAGCTGAAGGAAGAATACCTTAAACCTGGGTAGTTGAAACCCGTGGAATGGGTACCATGCGATATGACTTCAAAGGGTCTTCATTTGCTCACCGAACCTCTCCAATCCTATCACTGCTGCGTTTATGCCCCTGTACACATGCTTGATTCTCTTTCGGAGACATAGCAATCCATAGGTTTTAAGATACTTACTAGTCAGGTACATTCTTAGGCATTTAATATGCGGTGTTGAGTCCATTTCGTTGAGCAAGGAGTAGCTCTTGTCTATTCCATATTTGGCTTAAGGAACTTTATCTGTGCTCATTTCAATCTCTGGTTTTATGCAGCACCCCAACTCACCTTTCCCCTTAAGCAAGCATAAGTTGGTTTTCTAAATTTGAGACCCTGTTCTGTTCTGTAATTCAGTTCCTGTGTAGCCAAGTTTACATTCCGTGTATTACTGATATCTTATGATGTTTCTTTTTCTGTGTGACTTATTTCAGTTAGAATCATCATACCTGAATCCACTCATTGTGCTGCTAAGGGCCTGATGACATAGATTTCATTGCTGAGTGATATTGCTTTGTAAGTAAATACCACAACTTCTTTATCCATTTTTCACTTTCTGCGATGTTTAACTTGTACTGTAAACGAGGTTCTTGTAAACAGAGGCGTCCCAAACTTTGGGGTGGCTGTGTCTTTTTGAATTTAATTTCCCTAAGCTATAGGACCATAAGTGGAAGTGCCCTAGGCTCTGTTGCTTTGTTTTTTAGATGTTTCAGGAAACACCATACACTTCTCCCGAGTGTCTGTTGGCAATTTACATCCCGCCCATCAGCATAACAAGGCTCCCAGTTCTCCATGGCCTGTCCTGACTTTCTGGATTTTACACTTTTTTCAGATGGCCCTTTTGACCGGGGGGAAGTGAGACTTCATTGTAGTGCAGATTTCCTTTGCAAGCTTGCTTGGTTGGCCAAAAAGGGCGTATGCGTTTTTTCCTGAATATATTCAGGAAAAAACGCATACGCCCTTTTTGGCCAAGTGCATCATTGTGGACGTTCTGCCTCTTTTCCTATGCTTTCAATGCAATTCCAGTCTACCTCCTGAAATCGGTTTCCTGCAATTCTGCCCCGCTTTCAAGTCCTCTTGGCAGCCTTACTTCAGTATATTTTTGGACGATAGCTGTCATTTATAAGTCTGCAGGTTTGTGAATTACAGTGCCCCTGAGCTCCTTTCTTCAACTCGCTTTCTTGTGACCTGGCCGCAACACCGCAGGATGGCTTCAGGCCCTAATCTGGTTCCGGCACGGCACGCTGAGCCTTTGGTTAATTCCTCTTCCTGGTGGGAAATGAGAGTTAAATTTGCCTGTCCAGACACCTCCAGCTAGTCTCTCATTGGTTCTCGCTATTCCTGTTCATCTTCCGCAGAAATTGCAAACTGGGCCAAACAGGAGGTTAAAGGGACTGACTCTCCAAGTCGGGAGGGTGTTAGTAAAGCGTCTGGAATGTTGCACCCGAGTACCAGGGTACGAAAACTGAGACATATTTGAACACGTTTCCCGATCACATGGTTGATCATACTCTAGGTTCCACATGCATGTTTTAGCTGAAGGAAGAATACCTTAAACCTGGGTAGTTGAAACCCGTGGAATGGGTACCATGCAATATGACTTCAAAGGGTCTTCATTTGCTCACCGAACCTCTCCAATCCTATCACTGCTGCGTTTATGCCCCTGTACACATGCTTGATTCTCTTTCGGAGACATAGCAATACATAGGTTTTAAGATACTTACTAGTCAGGTACATTCTTTGGCGTTTAATATGCGGTGTTGAGTCCATTTCGTTGAGCAAGGAGTAGCTCTTGTCTATTCCATATTTAGCTTAAGGAACTTTATCTGTGCTCATTTCAATCTCTGGTTTTATGCAGCACCCCAACTCACCTTTACCCTTAAGCAAGCATAAGTTGGTTTTCTAAATTTGAGACCCTGTTCTGTTCTGTAATTCAGTTCCTGTGTAGCCAAGTTTACATTCCGTGTATTACTGATATCTTATGATGTTTCTTTTTCTGTGTGACTTATTTCAGTTAGAATCATCATACCTGAATCCACTCATTGTGCTGCTAAGGGCCTGATGACATAGATTTCATTGCTGAGTGATATTGCTTTGTAAGTAAATACCACAACTTCTTTATCCATTTTTCACTTTCTGTGATATTGAACTTGTACGGTAAATGGGGTTCTTGTAAACAGAGGCGTCCCAAACTTTGGGGTGGCTGTGTCTTTTTGATTTTAATTTCCCTAAGCTATAGGACCATAAGTGGAAGTGCCCTAGGGTCTGTTGCTTTGTGTTTTAGATGTTTCAGGAAACACCATACACTTCTCCCGAGTGTCTGTTGGCAATTTACATCCCGCCCATCAGCATAACAAGGCTCCCAGTTCTCCATGGCCTGTCCTGCCTTTCTGGATTTTACACTTTATTCAGATGGCCCTTTTGACTGGGGGGAAGTGAGACTTCATTGTAGTGCAGATTTCCTTTGCAAGCTTGCTTGGTTGGCCAAAAAGGGTGTATGCGTTTTTTCCTGAATATATTCAGGAAAAAACGCATACGCCCTTTTTGGCCAAGTGCATCATTGTGGACGTTCTGCCTCTTTTCCTATGCTTTCAATGCAATTCCAGTCTACCTCCTGAAATCGGTTTCCTGCAATTCTGCCCCGCTTTCAAGTCCTCTTGGCAGCCTTACTTCAGTATATTTTTGGACGATAGCTGTCATTTATAACTCTGCAGGTTTGTGAATTACATTGCCCCTGAGCTCCTTTCTTCAACTCGCTTTCTTTTGAGCTGGCCGCAACACCGCAGGATGGCTTCAGGCCCTAATCTGGTTCCGGCACGGCATGCTGAGCCTTTGGTTATTTCCTCTTCCTGGTGGGAAATGAGAGTTAAATTTGCCCGTCCAGACACCTCCAGCTAGTCTCTCATTGGTTCTCCCTATTTCTGTTCATCTTCCGCAGAAATTGCAAACTGGGCCAAACAGGAGTTTAAAGGCGCTGACTCTCCAAGTGGGGAGAGTGTTAGTAAAGCGTCTGGAATGTTGCACTCGAGTACCTGGGGAGGAAAACTGAGACATATTTGAACATGTCTCCCGTTCACACGGTTGATCATACTCTGGGTTCCACATGCATGTTTTAGCTGAAGGAAGAATACCTTAAACCTGGAGAGTTGAGACCCGTGGAATGGGTACCATGCAATATGACTTCAAAGGGTCTTCATTTGCTCACTGAACCTCTCCAATCCTATCACTGCTGCGTTTATGCCCCTGTACACATGCTTGATTCTCTTTTGGAGACATAGCAATCCATAGGTTTTAAGATACTTACTACTCAGGTACATTCTTAGGCGTTTAATATGGGGTGTTGAGTCCATTTCGTTGAGCAAGGAGTAGCTCTTGTCTATTCCATATTTGGCTTAAGGAACTTTATCTGTGTTCATTTCAATCTCTGGTTTTATGCAGCACCCCAACTCACCTTTCCCCTTAAGCAAGCATAAGTTGGTTTTCTGAAGTTGAGACCGTGTTCTGTTTTGGTATTCAGTTCCTGTGTAGCCAAGTTTACATTCCGTGTATTAGTGATATCTTATGATGTTTCTTTTTCTGTGTGTCTTATTTCAGTTAGAATTATCGTACCTGAATCCACTCATTATGCTGCTACGGGCCTGATGACATAGATTTCATTACTGAGTGATACTGCATTGTACGTAAGTACCACAAGTTCTTTATCCATTTTTCACTTTCTGTGATATTGAACTTGTACTGTAAACGAGGTTCTTGTAAACAGAGGCGTCCAAAACATTGGGGTGGCTGTGTCTTTTTGATTTTAATTTCCCTAAGCTATAGGACCATAAGTGGAAGTGCCCTAGGCTCTGTTGCTTTGTTTTTTAGATGTTTCAGGAAACACCATACACATCCCGCCCATCAGCATAACAAGGCTCCCAGTTCTCCATGGCCTGTCCTGCCTTTCTGGATTTTACACTTTTTTCAGATGGCCCTTTTGACCAGGGGGAAGTGAGACTTCATTGTAGTGCAGATTTCCTTTGCAAGCTTGCTTGGTTGGCCAAAAAGGGCGTATGCCTTTTTTCCTGAATAAATTCAGGAAAAAAGGCATACGCCCTTTTTGGCCAAGTGAATCATTGTGGACGTTCTGCCTCTTTTCCTATGCTTTAAATGCAATTCCAGTCTACCTCCTGAAATCGTTTTCCTGCAATTCTGCCTTGCTTTCAATGCCTCTTCATAGCCTTACCTCAATATATTTTTTGAAAATAGTTGGCCTTTATAACTCTGCAGGTTTTTGAATTGCAGTGGCCCTTAGCTCCATTTTTCAGCTCTTATTTTTGTGATCTTGCCTCATAACCACAGGATTCCTTCAGGCCCTATTCTTCTTCTGGGGCACCTTGCTGTGCCTTTGGTTTATTCTTCTTACTGATGTGAATTTAGAGTGACATGTGCCCATTGAAACCGCTACAGCTAGTTTCTCACTGGTTCCCCCTATTCCCATTCATCCTCCGCACTAACTGCAGACTGTGCGATACCAGAACTTAAAGGCATTGACTCTCCATGTGGGGATATTTTTGGTAAAGCGGCTGGAATGTCGATCCGGAGCCCCAGGAGAGGAAAAATGAGGTGCGTTTTAGAAACCTTTCCCGATCATATGGTATACCAGTCGCTGGGTTTCCCAAGCATGGTTTAGCTGTAGGAAGATTCCCTTCAACCTGGAGTGTTGGGACCCTTGGAATGAGTAGCATGAAGTATTGCATTAAACTTTTGGCAGTTGCTCACCAAAGCTCATCAATCCTCTCAGCCCCAAGTGTCCAGCCTTATGTCTTATCCAGCTGTGGGTTTATATGTGGTCAATCCAGGTTGCATCACAGCCCCTGAGCGAATTTTGTAAGAATTTTTCTCTCTTTCATTGTTTCTGCGTTTTGTTTTTAAAATTTATTTCTATAATGGGGTTTAGCTCATTTTCACTGCTGTGTTTGTGCCACTCTGCACACACTTGATTCCCTTATGGAGATATATCAATACATGGGTTTTAAGATTCTTATTACTCAGATATATTTCTCTGCGGTGTATAGGGTGTGTTGAGGCCAGTTCATTGAGCAAGGTGTAGATCTTGTCTAATATCTATTTGGTTTATTGAACGGTATCTGTGCTAATTTCAAACTCTGGTTTTATGCATCACCCCACCTCTCCTTTCCCCTTAAGCTGAAATAAGTGTGTTTTCTAAATGTGAGACACTGTTCTGTTCTGTAATTCATTTCTTGTGCAGCCATATTTACCCTCCCTCTATAAGTGATATCTTATGATATGTTTCTTTTTCTGTTTGACTTATTTCAAGTAGTATTATCGGACCTAAATCCACTCTTTATCCTTCTACTAGCCTTATTACATTGATTTCATGGTGAAGAGATATTCCATTGTACATAAGTACCACATCTTCTTTATCCATTGTTCTCTTTCCTGGGATATTTAAGGTATACTGAAGTTGAGGTTCTTGTAAACAGAGTAGCCCTAAACTGTGGTGTGCTTGTGTCTTGTTAATTTTTAGATTTCCCTAGATATACTCCCATGATTGGAAGTGTCCTATGCTCTGTAGCTCTGTTTTTTAGATGATTTAGGAACCACCATACACTTCTCCAGAGTGGCTCTCGGCAGTTCACACACTGCCCATCAGCGTATAAAGGCTCCCTGTTCTCCATGGCCTGTCCTGCATTTCTGGTTTTTACAATTTTTTAGGATGGCCCTTTTGACCAGTGGGAAATGAGACTTCTTTGTTGTGCACATTTGCATTGCTTGCTTGCTTCGTTGCCCATAAAGTGCGTATGCGTTTTTTCCTGGATATAATCAGGAAAAAACGCATACGCCCTTTTGGGCCAACTGCATCATTGTCGAAATTCTGCCGCTTTTCATGTGCTTTAAAGACGAGTCCAATCTATCTCTTGAAATCTGTTTCTTGCAATTCTGTCTTGCATTCAGATCCTCTTCTTTGCCTTACCTCAACATATTTTTGGACGTTAGTTTTCATTTATAACTCTGCAGGTTTGTGAATTGCAGTGACCCTGAGCTCCATTTTTTAAGTTGCTCTTTTGTGAGCTGGCCTCAAACCCGCAGGATTGCTTCAGGCCCTATTTTGGCTCGGGCGAGGCGGGCTGAGCCTTTTTTCAATTCTTATTCTTAATGGGAAATTAGAGTGATATGTGCCCGTCCAAACCCCTACAACTATTCTCTCATTGGTTCCCCGTTCATCCTCCTCACAATTTGCAAAATGTGTGAAACAGAAGTTGAAATGTGCTGATTCTCCAAGTGGGGAGATTCTAAGTAACGTGGCTGGAATGGTGAACAGGAGCACCAGGAGAGGATAAATGAGCTGCATTTTAGACACATCTCCCGATCACATGGTGTACAGTCCTCTGGGTTTTCCATGCATGTTTTAGCTGTAGGAAGATCCCTTGAACCTGCATATTTGGGACCCATTGAATGGGTACCAGGTAGTATTACTTTAAAGGGTGTGCATTTCCTCACCCAACCTCACATTTCTCTTAGCGCAAACAGTTTCCAGCCTTATGTCTCATCCTGCTGTGGGTCTAGATGTGTTCAATCCATGTTGCATCACCGGCCCTGAGGAAAAGTTGTAAGAGGTTTTCTCTGTCTCTCTGTCGTTTATTTTTTTCAATTTATTACTATATTGGTTACAGCTGATTTTCAAAGCTCTGTTTCTTGCTGCTGTACATCCACTTGATTCACGTACAGAGAGACATCAGTAAATTCTTTTTCAGATTCTTACCAGTCGTATATATTCTTTTCCGGTGACTTGAGTGTGCTGAGTGCAGTTCTTTTAGCTACCGTGTAGGCCTTGTTGATTATCAGTTTGGTATTTGGAATGGTATCTTTGCTAATTTCAACCTCCTGGGTGATGCCTCACCCCTCCCCACCTTTCCCGTTTAGCAGCCTTATGCGTGTTTTCTACATATTTGACTATGTTTTTGTTTTGTAATTTATTTCATGTGTAGCCATTTTGGATTCCACCTTTAAGTGATATCTTATGATATGTGTCTTTTTCTTTTTGAATTCTGTCACTTAGAAAGATCATACGTAACTCCTCCGGAGTTGTTACAACTGGCCATATTTCATTGATTTCCAGGCTGAATAATATTCCACTCTACCTAAGTACCACATCTCTACCCATTTTTTCCCTCCAGAGACATTTAAGTTATATCCTAGTTGAGGATCTTTTAAACAGAGAGGGGGTAAACATTGGGGTGCCTGTGTCCTCTCGATTTTTGTTTTTCTCAAGATATACGCCCATGAGTGCAAGTGCCCTATGCTCTGTAGCTCATTTTTTAGATGCTTTAGTAAACACAATACACTTCTCCAGAATGGCCGTTGGCAATATACATTTCCACTATAAGTCTCACAGGGCTCCCTCTTCTCCTTGCCCTGTCCTGCATTTCTGTTGTTTACGCTTTATGAGGATGGCTCTTCTGACTGATGCGAAGTGATATCTTTTGTAGTATTGACTTCCAGTGCCCACCTGTTTGGTTGGCTAAAAAAGTGTATGCCCTTTTCTTGAATATATACAGAAAAAAATGCATACACCCTTTTTGGCCAACTGCAATGTTGGCAATGTTCAGCTCCTTTTCTTGTGCTTAATGGCGAGTCCTTTCTACCTCCTCAAATCCCTTTCCTGCCATTCTCCCTTGCTTACAAGTCCTTTTCTCTGACTTTCCTCAAGACATTTTTCAGTGATGGATATTTTCAACTCTGCAGTTTTGTGAATTTTACTGCCCCTGAGTTCCATTGTTCAACTTGTGTTTATGGGAACTGGCCACAAAGCAGCGGGATTTCCTCAAGCCCTATACTGTTTCCATGGGCAACCCTAGCCTTTGGTCAATTCGTCTTCCTGATTGGAAATTAGAGTGACATGTGCCTGTCTGAACACCTAGGACTTGTCTCTCATTGTTCCTCATCCTTCCGCTTCATCCTCTGGACAAATTCCAAACTGTACGCAACAGGATGTTGACAGTGCTGACATCTCCAAGTGGGGAGACTGTTAGTAAAGACGCTGGAGGGGTGAACCCGAGCACCAGGAGATGAGGAGAGGAGATGCCTTTTCCAAACTCTTCCCGATCAGACGGTATACCATCCTCTGGGTGTGACAGACATGTTTTAGCAGTAGGAAGAGTCCCATTCATGTAAGGAGAACACCAGGGCTTTTTCAAAATCAGTGTCTCCCCGAAACCCAAACTGGGGAATTTTTTAAGCTACGGCTACACATATGTTCATTAAGGGCCTTGGGAAGTAGGCAGAGTCCAAACTTTAGATGATTGAAGTCTTCAGGGTCAGAAGCACTCACCACCAGCTTCCCTTAGGTTACACTTTAACTGTCATTGATAGATGATGTCAATAAAAATATCTATTCTTTTTCAGATTATTTCCCCTTATAGGTTATTGCAAAATGTTGAGTGTAGTTCCCTGTGCTATACAGTAGTTCCTTGTTGATGATCTATTTTATACATAGCAGTGTGTATGTGTTAATCCCAAACTGTTAATTTATCCCTCCTCCCACCTTTCCCCTTTGGTAATAATAAATTATAAGATTTTATACTTCTCAGAAATGGGGGAGCTGAAAGAGAGGTATCATTTTCAATGGAAAAGCATTTAAAACAAGATTGAAGCTTTAACCAAGATTATTAGATGTACATCCTTGGAAAGAAATCACTTCGTTTCTCTAATATTGACCTGACAAATAAGACAAACCTTTTCACTGAACTTGCTTATAATAAAGTGATGGAAATATCAAATGGAAGTGTTAGAAACATCTTATTTTACCCGAGCCTTATACACTGTTCTATGTTAACTACAGTTTGGCTCACACATCTGTTCATTGAGGTTACAATAGTCTCAATTTCTGTTACTGATCCTCCAGAGTGGACCCCAACAAGTGTCCCCCTGCCCAGTGTCATTGGGGCCAACAGATCGAGACTGAGTTTGGTTCACAAGCAAAGGAAACTTTATATTTTGATCAGAGAATGGAGAGGTGAGAGCATGCACTACCCCGTGGGCTGTGGGCTGGGCTGCTGTGTAGAGATCCTGTCAGAGTCAGTGGGAAGGAGGGGGCGGAGCTCTCGAGGGCCAGGTTGGCTGCAGCTCAGGCTCTATATCGCGGAGTCTGCACTGGGCCCCAGGAGCTGAGGTGTCGACCCAGCCATTCTGCACTAGGAAATCTGGTCTGAAGTGCCGGGTGTGGAACCTCTGCATGCGGGACCCTAGGAGCACGTGAAATTAGACAAAGCACAAAGGATAAAAAAGGTTAGACTTGACTTTATTGCCCAGATTCTATTTTTATCTCCCAGGGATTTTTAATGGGCTTTGCTGGGGACAAACCCCTCCTCTGCCTTTTGTCCCGTTCCTCATTCTTGGAGTGCTGAGGGTGCAGACACTTCTTCTGTAACTGCTGAGTGCTGAGTTGGGAGCCCTAATACCTGGGGGCGAGGGTCAGAGCTTCTCCCCAGCAGCCTCCAGGTGACGTTGATTGTCCCCAGGCCCCCTGCCTCCCTGCTCGTCCACCTGAGCACCAGCATTGGAAGTGTTATAGATTCTAATGACCTTTAAGGGTCCAGGAAAGAGATGTGCAGAGACGCTGTGGGGGCCGGTTTCACCCCGCCCCACATTTGTTCGGCCACCTTAGGCTGACCGTTTCTGCCAGCCTAGATGCTCTGACCAGTAGTCTGCGCTTTCTTCAATTAGGCCCCTGAATTAACGTACAAACAGCACCAGGTGTCAGAGCCCTGCCCGCTCAACTCCCAGACAGTCCAGGGTCAGTGGTGATCAAGGACCATGATGACCACTGAGTCAACAGCCTTTTGAAGTAAACAGGAGTCCAGCCGGTCTTATTGGCCACCATCATCACGGTGTCTGTAGGCTTTTCTATGGTGACAGTGTGATATACGGTTCCCCCGCCAAGATTATTAGCTCCCCTCTGGGTGCAGTAAGTCCTGCAAGCAGTAGTCTACTCTTTTGGGACACACTCTTATTGTTTTATGAGAGAAACTCCAGGTCAAGTGATGTTCACACGAGTCGTCATGGTGCCCTGTTGCCCCCGGTTATCTCTCTGGATGTTGGAGTTGGAGGGCCTCCTCACTCGAGGTCGGTGTGCCCACGGAGCGAACCCTGCAACTTCAGGGCATCGTTGGTGGTTAGGATCACCACGTGGGGTCCTTTTCCCTTAGGAAGGAGGTGGCCTTTTGGGCTGCTGATTTCCAGGTTTTTAGATACCGCCAGTATCTTGGCCAGATGCGGCAGTGGGCCAAGCCCCTTGGTGACCGTAGTTTATCCTACCTGGATGGCATTCTTGCATTGTTCCATTTCAAGTGGTCCCAGTTTTTGCACTAATTCTCCAATGGCGATTCACCTTTCACCGGGAATGTAAAGGTCAAAGGGTTTAGCTAAATTAGGGAGTTCCAGGGCAAGGGTCTGAATTGACTGCTCTTTCCATTCTTGAAAGGCCACTTCTGGATTCTATTCAAAAGGATCATCATCTTTTCCTTTCAGTGTTTCATATAGAGGCCCAGCTAGTAGACTGTAGTTAGGGATCCAGAAGCAGCAAACCCTGGCCTCCCCAGGAACCCCTAAGCTGTCTTCTAGTTTTAGAAAGGGGTAAGGCTGCAAATGGTTTCTTCCCTTTCCTGGGATGGGCTTCTCCGACCTTCTGTGAGAATGAAGCCCAGGCAGGTCACCGCAGTCTGTGATATTTGAGCTTTTTCTTGGACAACTTCTATCCTTTATTGGCTTGGTAGTTCAGAGGCCTCCTTAGTAGGGCTGGCGATCAGAATGTCGTCTGCGTACTGAAGGAGGGTTTCCTTTTCCAGAGGTAGAACTTTTAGGTCTTTAGCTAAGCTTTCCCCAAAGATGGTGTGGGAATTTTTGCACCCTTGGGGCAAGACGGCCCGGAAGTATTGTTTTAGTTGTATGTTGAGTCCTGCCACTCACAAGCCAAAATTTCTTGTGACTCTGGGACTAATGGAATACAAAAGAAGGCATCATTGAAGACTAATACAGAATACCATGTCCTGGTGGTTGGTAGAATGACCAGCAGGGTGTAGGAATTAGGAGCAACTGGAGGTATATCCTCGGTGGCTTCACTGACTGTCCTGACATCCTTTACCAGGTCCCCAGCAGCCCATGGGGCTCTCGTGGTCAGACCAATCCCAGAATATGGAGCTCACCTGGGCAGGTACCCCACCCCCACCCCAGCCCACGGGGCTCTCGTGGTCAGGCCCTTCCCAGGATACAGAGCTACCCTTGCAGGTACCATGGCAGGGCTGGGCACACAGGAACCGTGCACATAGCCCTCATTGCAGAGCACCCCCAGCTCACCTGTCGCTCAGAGCTGGCACAGAGCACCTCAGAGCAGGACTTGAACTAACAAACAGCAGCTGCGACAGGTCTGTGACCCTGGGCGTCACTCTGTGCGGCCTCCCTCCACCTGGTCTTCCAGAGACTTCCACTGCACCCGGGGCACCAGGCCTCTGACTCCAACCACCACCCACCCCTCCTCTCCCTGACTCCTGGGTTCCTCTCATAAGGAGAGGGTTTTCTTGAAGTTGTCTCCCACTCATGGGCCAGATAAAATGATTAGAAAACAAGCCAAAGCTGCAGCCCCTTGTCTATCCTGACTCTCAGGAGCCCACACCTGTTCCTTGGACCTGGCCGGTTCAGCAAGTTCCATTTTCTGCAACTGTGAGCCCCTGAGGGGTGATGATTGGCTGACCTGGGCAGCCTTACCGTGCGGGCCAGCCCTCCCCAGGTGTGCCTGGGTTGAGATCAATATAAATACCACTCCAGGCAGCAAGAGCCCCTGCAGCCGTGCCTGACGCCATTTTCTCTGCCCTGTCAGCAGTCTCGGGGCTGGGCTGGTGGGAGGGAGTGAGAGGCCACGGCTTTGTGGGTGGCCCAGTGTGAGTGGGGCTCTGCTGGACTTTCTGCAGCAGTTGCCAGGCTGCCACCTGCTAAAGAAGAGGATGTGTCACCCATACCTGCTGCTGGAATTTCTCCCTGGGCAGAGGTGAGGAAGGAAAAAAGCAGTGGGGGCAGGGACAGGACGGGTATCTCAGTCAGGGAAATGGAAATCTTCCAGAAGAGCACCCAGGGCCAGGACCATCCTGGCTGGCCTGCAGGCACCAAGTCGGCCGGCATGCTGTCACTCGTGTGGCTCTATGGCCCTTCCTCTAGGCTTTCAAGTCCTTGTATATATTCAGGTGTTTTACCTGGGACGGGTGGGAATAGTTCAGCAGCAACTGGCCTGGGGCTCAGCTCACGTTTACTCACAGATGCCTCGGCACGGTGCCCCAGCTTTGCAATGAGGACGCTTGTTGCGTGGGGGCTGCTGGCTGAATGGGAGACGATTCCCCACCACTGGCCAACTTCAGAATTGTTTACAACTGGAGCAAGTGCCCTGATACGGTTTTCCTCTGTGGAACTGGTGGGTTCTGTGTTTTTTTTCTCTTTTTCGTTTTTGGTTCAAGGTAGATTTTATTCCTCTTTTTTGTATTTACAGATATAAGCATGGAAATAATTTATTCATATAAATACATGTATGTGAAGGGAATAATTGTTTTTTCTGTTTTATTTTTTAAATTTTATTTCTTTTTAATTTTGAATTTTATTTTATATTTTTATACAGCAGGTTCTTATTGGTTATCTATTTTATACATATAAATGTATACATGCCAATCCCAGTCTCTCAACTCCTCCCACCACCACCCCCCCAACAGCTTTCCCCCCTTGTTGTCCATACATTTGTTGTCTACATCTGTTGCTCTATTTATGCCTTGCAAAATGGTTAATCTGTACAGTTTTTCTAGGTTCCACATATATGCATGAATATACAAGATTTGTTTTTCTCTTTCTGACTTACTTCACTCTGTATGACAGTCTCTAGATCCATCGACGTCTCTACAAATGACCCAATTTCATTCCTTTTCATGGCTTAGTAATATTCCATTTTATATATGTACCACAGCTTTATGCATTCGTCTGTCTGTGGGCATTTAGGTTGCTTCCATTACCTCGATATTGTAA
This sequence comes from Pseudorca crassidens, assembly GCF_039906515.1. NCBI lineage: Eukaryota > Metazoa > Chordata > Mammalia > Artiodactyla > Delphinidae > Pseudorca > Pseudorca crassidens. The sequence continues at coordinate 670,701 of NW_027136344.1, forward strand.
ATAGTGATGCAATGAACATTGCGGTGAATGTCTCGTTTTGATTTATGGTTTTGTCTGGGTATATGTCCAGTACTGGGATTGCTGTATCATATGGTAATTCTATTGTTAGTTTCTTAAGAAACTCCATATTGTTCTCCATAGTGACTGTATCAATTTATATTCCCAAAAATAGTGGAAGAGGGTTCCTTTTCTCCACACCCTTTCCAGCATTTTTGTTTGTAGATTTTCTCATGATGCCCATTCTATCAGGTGTGAGGTGATACCTCATTGTTGAGTCCATTTTGTTGAGCAAGGGGTAGGTCTTGTCTATTACATATTTGGCTTATTGAATGGTATCTGTGCTAATTTCAAACTCTGGTTTTATGCAGCACCCCAACTCACTTTCCCCCTTAAGGAAGCATAAGTTGGTTTTCTAAACTTGAGACCCTGTTCTGTTTTGTAATTCAGTTCATGTGTAGCCAAGTTCACATTCCGTGTATTAGTGATATCTTATGATGTTTCTTTTTCTGTGTGACATATTTCAGTTAGAATCATCATACCTGAATCCACTCATTATGCTGCTACGGGCCTGATGACATAGATTTCATGGCTGAGTGATTTTGCATTGTACATAAGTACCACAACTTCTTTATCCATTTTTCACTTTCTGCGATACTGAACTTGTACCGTAAACGAGGTTCTTGTAAACAGAGCTGTCCCAAACTGTGGGGAGGCTGTGTCTTTTTGATTTTAATTTCCCTAAGCTATAGGACCATAAGTGGAAGTGCCCTAGGCTCTGTTGCTTTGTTTTTTAGATGTTTCAGGAAACACCATACACTTCTCCCGAGTGGCTGTGGCAATTTACATCCCGCCCATCAGCATAACAAGGCTCCCAGTTCTCCATGGCCTGTCCTGCCTTTCTGGATTTTACACTTTTCTCAGATGGCCCTTTTGACCGGGGGGAAGTGAGACTTCATTGTAGTGCAGATTTCCTTTGCAAGCTTGCTTGGTTGGCCAAAAAGTGCGTATGCGTTTTTTCCTGATTCAGGAAAAAACGCATACGCCCTTTTTGGCCAAGTGCATCATTGTGGACGTTCTCCCTCTTTTCCTATGCTTTCAATGCAATTCCAGTCTACCTCCTGAAATCGGTTTCCTGCAATTCTTCCCCGCTTTCAAGTCCTCTTGGCAACCTTACTTCAGTATATTTTTGGATGATAGCTGTCATTTATAAGTCTGCAGGTTTGTGAATTACAGTGCCCCTGAGCTCCTTTCTTCTACTCGCTTTCTTGTGAGCTGGCCGCAACACCGCAGGATTGCTTCAGGCCCTAATCTGGTTCCGGCACGACATGCTGAGCCTTTGGTTAATTCCTCTTCCTGGTGGGAAATGAGAGTTAAATTTGCCCGTCCAGACACCTCCAGCTAGTCTCTCATTGGTTCTCCCTATTCCTGTTCATCTTCCGCAGAAATTGCAAACTGGGCCAAACAGGAGGTTAAAGGGACTGACTCTCCAAGTCGGGAGAGTGTTAGTAAAGCGTCTGGAATGTTGCACCCGAGTACCAGGGGACGAAATATGAGACATATTTGAACACTTCTCCCGATCACACGGTGGATAATCCTCTGGGTTCCACATGCATGTTTTAGCTGAAGGAAGAATCCCTGAAACCTGGAGAGTTGAGACCCGTGGAATGGGTACCATGCAATATGACTTCAAAGGGTCTTCGTTTGCTCACCGAACCTCTCCAATCCTATCATTGCTGCATTTATGCCCCTGGACACACGCTTGATTCTCTTTTGGAGATATAGCAATCCATAGGTTTTAAGATACTTACCAGTCAGGTACATTCTTAGGCGTTTAATATGGGGTGTTGAGTCCATTTCGTTGAGCAAGGAGTAGCTCTTGTCTATTATATATTTGGCTTAAGGAACTTTATCTGTGCTCATTTGAATGTCTGGTTTTATGCAGCACCCCAACTCACCTTTCCCCTTAAGCAAGCATAAGTTGGTTTTCTAAATTTGAGACCCTGTTCTGTTTTGTAATTCAGTTCCTGTGTAGCCAAGTTTACACTCCGTGTATTAGTGATATCTTATGATGTTTCTTTTTCTGTGTGACTTATTTCAGTTAGAATCATCATACCTGAATCCACTCATTATGCTGCTACGGGCCTGATGACATAGATTTCATTGCTGAGTGATATTGCATTGTACGTAAGTACCACAACTTCTTTATCCATTTTTCACTGTCTACGATGTTGTACTTGTACTGTAAACGAGGTTCTTGTAAACAGAGGCGTCCCAAACTTTGGGGTGGCTGTGTCTTTTTGATTTTAATTTCCCTAAGCTATAGGACCATAAGTGGAAGTGCCCTAGGGTCTGTTGCTTTGTGTTTTAGATGTTTCAGGAAACACCATACACTTCTCCCGAGTGTCTGTTGGCAATTTACATCCCGCCCATCAGCATAACAAGGCTCCCAGTTCTCCATGGCCTGTCCTGCCTTTCTGGATTTTACACTTTATTCAGATGGCCCTTTTGACCGGGGGGAAGTGAGACTTCATTGTAGTGCAGATTTCCTTTGCAAGTTTGCTTGGTTGGCCAAAAAGGGCGTATGCGTTTTTTCCTGAATATATTCAGGAAAAAACGCATACGCCCTTTTTGGCCAAGTGCATCATTGTGGACGTTCTGCCTCTTTTCCTATGCTTTCAATGCAATTCCAGTCTACCTCCTGAAATCGGTTTCCTGCAATTCTGCCCCGCTTTCAAGTCCTCTTGGCAGCCTTACTTCAGTATATTTTTGGACGATAGCTGTCATTTATAACTCTGCAGGTTTGTGAATTACAGTGCCCCTGAGCTCCTTTCTTCAACTCGCTTTCTTATGACCTGGCCGCAACACCGCAGGATGGCTTCAGGCCCTAATCTGGTTCCGGCACGGCACGCTGAGCCTTTGGTTAATTCCTCTTCCTGGTGGGAAATGAGAGTTAAATTTGCCCGTCCAGACACCTCCAGCTATTCTCTCATTGGTTCTCGCTATTCCTGTTCATCTTCCGCAGAAATTGCAAACTGGGCCAAACAGGAGGTTAAAGGGACTGACTCTCCAAGTCGGGAGGGTGTTAGTAAAGCATCTGGAATGTTGCACCCGAGTACCAGGGTATGGAAAGTGAGACATATTTGAACACGTCTCCCGATCACATGGTTGATCATACTCTAGGTTCCACATGCATGTTTTAGCTGAAGGAAGAATACCTTAAACCTGGGTAGTTGAAACCCGTGGAATGGGTACGATGCAATATGACTTCAAAGGGTCTTCATTTGCTCACCGAACCTCTCCAATCCTATCACTGCTGCGTTTATGCCCCTGTACACATGCTTGATTCTCTTTCGGAGACATAGCAATCCATAGGTTTTAAGATACTTACTAGTCAGGTACATTCTTAGGCGTTTAATATGGGATGTTGAGTCCATTTCGTTGAGCAAGGAGTAGCTCTTGTCTATTACATATTTGGCTTAAGGAACTTTATCTGTGCTCATTTCAATCTCTGGTTTTATGCAGCACCCCAACTCACCTTTCCCCTTAAGCAAGCATAAGTTGGTTTTCTAAATTTGAGACCCTGTTCTGTTTTGTAATTCAGTTCCTGTGTAGCCAAGTTTACATTCCGTGCATTAGTGATATCTTATGATGTTTCTTTTTCTGTGTGACTTATTTCAGTTAGAATCATCATACCTGAATCCACTCATTGTGCTGCTAAGGGCCTGATGACATAGATTTCATTGCTGAGTGATATTGCTTTGTAAGTAAATACCACAACTTCTTTATCCATTTTTCACTTTCTGTGATATTGAACTTGTACGGTAAACGAGGTTCTTGTAAACAGAGGCGTCCCAAACTTTGGGGTGGCTGTGTCTTTTTGATTTTAATTTCCCTAAGCTATAGGACCATAAGTGGAAGTGCCCTAGGGTCTGTTGCTTTGTGTTTTAGATGTTTCAGGAAACACCATACACTTCTTCCGAGTGTCTGTTGGCAATTTACATCCCGCCCATCAGCATAACAAGGCTCCCAGTTCTCCATGGCCTGTCCTGCCTTTCTGGATTTTACACTTTATTCAGATGGCCCTTTTGACCGGGGGGAAGTGAGACTTCATTGTAGTGCAGATTTCCTTTGCAAGCTTGCTTGGTTGGCCAAAAAGGGCGTATGCGTTTTATCCTGAATATATTCAGGAAAAAACGCATACGCCCTTTTTGGCCAAGTGCATCATTGTGGACGTTCTGCCTCTTTTCCTATGCTTTCAATGCAATTCCAGTCTACCTCCTGAAATCGGTTTCCTGCAATTCTGCCCCGCTTTCAAGTCCTCTTGGCAGCCTTACTTCAGTATATTTTTGGACGATAGCTGTCATTTATAACTCTGCAGGTTTGTGAATTACAGTGCCCCTGAGCTCCTTTCTTCAACTCGCTTTCTTGTGACCTGGCCGCAACACCACAGGATGGCTTCAGGAATTAATCTGGTTCCGGCACGGCACGCTGAGCCTTTGGTTAATTCCTCTTCCTGGTGGGAAATGAGAGTTAAATTTGCCCGTCCAGACACCTCCAGCTAGTCTCTCATTGGTTCTCGCTATTCCTGTTCATCTTCCGCAGAAATTGCAAACTGGGCCAAACAGGAGGTTAAAGGGACTGACTCTCCAAGTAGGGAGAGTGTTAGTAAGCGTCTGGAATGTTGGACCCGAGTAGCAGGGTACGAAAACTGAGACATATTTGAACACGTCTCCCGTTCACACGGTTGATCATACTCTGGGTTCCACATGCATGTTTTAGCTGAAGGAAGAATACCTTAAACCTGGAGAGTTGAGATCCGTGTAATGGGTACCATGCAATATGACTTCAAAGGGTCTTCATTTGCTCACCGAACCTCTCCAATCCTATCACTGCTGCGTTTATGCCCCTGTACACACGCTTGATTCTCTTTTGGAGACATAGCAATCCATAGGTTTTAAGATACTTACTAGTCAGGTACATTCTTAGGCGTTTAATATGCGGTGTTGAGTCCATTTCGTTGAGCAAGGAGTAGCTCTTGTCTATTCCATATTTGGCTTAAGGAACTTTATCTGTGCTCATTTCAATCTCTGGTTTTATGCAGCACCCCAACTCACCTTTCCCATTAAGCAAGCATAAGTTGGTTTTCTAAATTTGAGACCCTGTTCTGTTTTGGAATTCAGTTCCTGTGTAGCCAAGTTTACATTCCGTGTATTACTGATACCTTATGATGTTTCTTTTTCGGTGTGACTTATTTCAGTTAGAATCATCGTACCTGAATCCACTCATTATGCTGCTATGGGCCTGATGACGTAGATTGCATTGCTGAGTGATATTGCTTTGTAAGTAAATACCACAACTTCTTTATCCATTTTTCACTGTCTGCGATGTTGTACTTGTACTGTAAACGAGGTTCTTGTAAACAGAGGCGTCCCAAACTTTGGGGTGGCTGTGTCTTTTTGATTTTAATTTCCCTAAGCTATAGGACCATAAGTGGAAGTGCCCTAGGCTCTGTTGCTTTGTGTTTTAGATGTTTCAAGAAACACCATACACTTCTCGCGAGTGTCTGTTGGCAATTTACATCCCGCCCATCAGCATAACAAGGCTCCCAGTTCTCCATGGCCTGTCCTGCCTTTCTGGATTTTACACTTTTTTCAGATGGCCCTTTTGACCGGGGGGAAGTGAGACTTCATTGTAGTGCAGATTTCCTTTGCAAGCTTGCTTGGTTGACCAAAAAGGGCGTATGCGTTTTTTCCTGAATATATTCAGGAAAAAACGCATACGCCCTTTTTGGCCAAGTGCATCATTGTGGACGTTCTGCCTCTTTTCCTATGCTTTCAATGCAATTCCAGTCTACCTCCTGAAATCGGTTTCCTGCAATTCTGCCCCGCTTTCAAGTCCTCTTGGCAGCCTTACTTCAGTATATTTTTGGACGATAGCTGTCATTTATAACTCTGCAGGTTTGTGAATTACAGTGCCCCTGAGCTCCTTTCTTCAACTCGCTTTCTTTTGAGCTGGCCGCAACACCGCAGGATGGCTTCAGGCCCTAATCTGGTTCCGGCACGGCACGCTGAGCCTTTGGTTATTTCCTCTTCCTGGTGGGAAATGAGAGTTAAATTTGCCCGTCCAGACACCTCCAGCTAGTCTCTCATTGGTTCTCCCTATTCCTGTTCATCTTCCACAGAAATTGCAAACTGGGCCAAACAGGAGGTTAAAGCTGCTGACTCTCCAAGGGGGGAGAGTGTTAGTGAAGCGTCTGGAATGTTGCACCCGAGTACCAGGAGAGGAATCCTGAGACATATTTGAACATGTCTCCCGTTCACAAGGTTGATCATACTGTGGGTTCCACATGCATGTTTTAGCTGAAGGAAGAATACCTTAAACCTGGAGAGTTGAGACCCGTGGAAGGGGTACCATGCAATATGACTTCAAAGTGTCTTCATTTGCTCACCGAACCTCTCCAATCCTATCACTGCTGCGTTTATACCCCTGTACACACGCTTGATTCTCTTTTGGAGACATAGCAATACCTAGGATTTAAGATACTTACTAGTCAGGTACATTCTTAGGCGTTTAATATGCGGTGTTGAGTTCATTTCGTTGAGCAAGGAGTAGCTCTTGTCTATTCCATATTTGGCTTAAGGAACTTTATCTGTGCTCATTTCAATCTCTGGTTTTATGCAGCACCCCAACTCACCTTTACCCTTAAGCAAGCATAAGTTGGTTTTCTAAATTTGAGACCCTGTTCTGTTCTGTAATTCAGTTCCTGTGTAGCCAAGTTTACATTCCGTGTATTAGTGATATCTTATGATGGTTCTTTTTCTGTGTGACTTCTTTCAGTTAGAATCATCGTACCTGAATCCACTCATTATGCTGCTAAGGGCCTGATGACATAGATTTCATTGCTGAGTGATATTGCTTTGTAAGTAAATACCACAACTTCTTTATCCATTTTTCACTTTCTGCGATGTTGAACTTGTACTGTAAACGAGGTTCTTGTAAACAGAGGCGTCCCAAACTTTGGGGTGGCTGTGTCTTTTTGATTTTAATTTCCCTAAGCTATAGGACCATAAGTGGAAGTGCCCTAGGCTCTGTTGCTTTGTTTTTTAGATGTTTCAGGAAACACCATACACTTCTCCCGAGTGTCTGTTGGCAATTTACATCCCGCCCATCAGCATAACAAGGCTCCCAGTTCTCCATGGCCTGTCCTGCCTTTCTGGATTTTACACTTTTTTCAGATGGCCCTTTTGACCGGGGGGAAGTGAGACTTCATTGTAGTGCAGATTTCCTTTGCAAGCTTGCTTGGTTGGCCAAAAAGGGCGTATGCGTTTTTTCCTGAATATATTCAGGAAAAAACGCATACGCCCTTTTTGGCCAAGTGCATCATTGTGGACGTTCTGCCTCTTTTCCTATGCTTTCAATGCAATTCCAGTCTACCTCCTGAAATCGGTTTCCTGCAATTCTGCCCCGCTTTCAAGTCCTCTTGGCAGCCTTACTTCAGTATATTTTTGGACGATACTGTCATTTATAACTCTGCAGGTTTGTGAATTACAGTGCCCCTGAGCTCCTTTCTTCAACTCGCTTTCTTTTGAGCTGGCCGCAACACCGCAGGATGGCTTCAGGCCCTAATCTGGTTCCGGCACGGCACGCTGAGCCTTTGGTTAATTCCTCTTCCTCGTGGGAAATGAGAGTTAAATTTGCCCGTCCAGACACCTCCAGCTAGTCTCTCATTGGTTCTCGCTATTCCTGTTCATCTTCCACAGAAATTGCAAACTGGGCCAAACAGGAGGTTAAAGGGACTGACTCTCCAAGACGGGAGGGTGTTAGTAAAGCGTCTGGAATGTTGCACCCGAGTACCAGGGTACGAAATCTGAGACATATTTGAACACGTCTCCCGATCACATAGTTGATCATACTCTAGGTTCCACATGCATGTTTTAGCTGAAGGAAGAATACCTTAAACCTGGGTAGTTGAAACCCGTGGAATGGGTACCATGCAATATGACTTCAGAGGGTCTTCATTTGCTCACCAAACCTCTCCAATCCTATCACTGCTGCGTTTATGCCCCTGTACACATGCTTGATTCTCTTTCGGAGACATAGCAATCCATAGGTTTTAAGATACTTACTAGTCAGGTACATTCTTAGGCGTTTAATATGCGGTGTTGTGTCCATTTCGTTGAGCAAGGAGTAGCTCTTGTCTATTCCATATTTGGCTTAAGGAACTTTATCTGTGCTCATTTCAATCTCTGGTTTTATGCAGCACCCCAACTCACCTTTCCCCTTAAGCAAGCATAAGTTGGTTTTCTAAATTTGAGACCCTGTTCTGTTCTGTAATTCAGTTCCTGTGTAGCCAAGTTTACATTCCGTGTATTACTGATATCTTATGATGTTTCTTTTTCTGTGTGACTTATTTCAGTTAGAATCATCATACCTGAATCCACTCATTGTGCTGCTAAGGGCCTGATGACATAGATTTCATTGCAGAGTGATATTGCTTTGTAAGTAAATACCACAACTTCTTTATCCATTTTTCACTTTCTGCGATGTTGAACTTGTACTGTAAACGAGGTTCTTGTAAACAGAGGCGTCCCAAACTTTGGGGTGGCTATGTCTTTTTGATTTTAATTTCCCTAATCTATAGGACCATAAGTTGAAGTGCCCTAGGCTCTGTTGCTTTGTTTTTTAGATGTTTCAGGAAACACCATACACTTCTCCCGAGTGTCTGTTGGCAATTTACATCCCGCCCATCAGCATAACAAGGCTCCCAGTTCTCCATGGCCTGTCCTGCCTTTCTGGATTTTACACTTTTTTCAGATGGCCCTTTTGACCGGGGGGAAGTGAGACTTCATTGTAGTGCAGATTTCCTTTGCAAGCTTGCTTGGTTGGCCAAAAAGGGCATATGAGTTTTTTCCTGAATATATTCAGGAAAAAACGCATACACCCTTTTTGGCCAAGTGCATCATTGTGGACGTTCTGCCTCTTTTCCTATGCTTTCAATGCAATTCCAGTCTACCTCCTGAAATCGGTTTCCTGCAATTCTGCCCCGCTTTCAAGTCCTCTTGGCAGCCTTACTTCAGTATATTTTTGGACGATAGCTGTCATTTATAACTCTGCAGGTTTGTGAATTACAGTGCCCCTGAGCTCCTTTCTTCAACTCGCTTTCTTTTGAGCTGGCCGCAACACCGCAGGATGGCTTCAGGCCCTAATCTGGTTCCGGCACGGCACGCTGAGCCTTTGGTTAATTCCTCTTCCTGGTGGGAAATGAGAGTTAAATTTGCCCGTCCAGACACCTCCAGCTAGTCTCTCATTGGTTCTCACTATTCCTGTTCATCTTCCGCAGAAATTGCAAACTGGGCCAAACAGGAGGTTAAAGGGACTGACTCTCCAAGTCGGGAGGGTGTTAGTAAAGCGTCTGGAATGTTGCACCCGAGTACCAGGGTACGAAAACTGAGACATATTTGAACACGTCTCCCGATCACATGGTTGATCAGACTCTAGGTTCCACATGCATGTTTTACCTGAAGGAAGAATACCTCAAACCTGGGTAGTTGAAACCCGTGGAATGGGTACCATGCAATATGACTTCAAAGGGTCTTCATTTGCTCACCGAACCTCTCCAATCCTATCACTGCTGTGTTTATGCCCCTGTACACATGTTTGATTCTCTTTCGGAGACATAGCAATCCATAGGTTTTAAGATACTTACTAGTCAGGTACATTCTTAGGCGTTTAATATGCGGTGTTGAGTCCATTTCTTTGAGCAAGGAGTAGCTCTTGTCTATTCCATATTTGGCTTAAGGAACTTTATCTGTGCTCATTTCAATCTCTGGTTTTATGCAGCACCCCAACTCACCTTTACCCTTAAGCAAGCATAAGTTGGTTTTCTAAATTTGAGACCGTGTTCTGTTCTGTAATTCAGTTCCTGTGTAGCCAAGTTTACATTCCGTGTATTACTGATATCTTATGATGTTTCTTTTTCTGTGTGACTTATTTCAGTTAGAATCATCATACCTGAATCCACTCATTGTGCTGCTAAGGGCCTGATGACATAGATTTCATTGCTGAGTGATATTGCTTTGTAAGTAAATACCACAACTTCTTTATCCATTTTTCACTTTCTGTGATATTGAACTTGTACGGTAAACGAGGTTCTTGTAAACAGAGGTGTCCCAATGTTTGGGGTGGCTGTGTCTTTTTGATTTTAATTTCCCTAAGCTATAGGACCATAAGTGGAAGTGCCCTAGGCTCTGTTGCTTTGTTTTTTAGATGTTTCAGGAAACACCATACACTTCTCCCGAGTGTCTGTTGGCAATTTACATCCCGCCCATCAGCATAACAAGGCTCCCAGTTCTCCATGGCCTGTCCTGCCTTTCTGGATTTTACACTTTTTTCAGATGGCCCTTTTGACCGGGGGGAAGTGAGACTTCATTGTAGTGCAGATTTCCTTTGCAAGCTTGCTTGGTTGGCCAAAAAGGGCGTATGCGTTTTTTCCTGAATATATTCAGGAAAAAACGCATACGCCCTTTTTGGCCAAGTGCATCATTGTGGACGTTCTGCCTCTTTTCCTATGCTTTCAATGCAATTCCAGTCTACCTCCTGAAATCGGTTTCCTGCAATTCTGCCCCGCTTTCAAGTCCTCTTGGCAGCCTTACTTCAGTATATTTTTGGACGATACTGTCATTTATAACTCTGCAGGTTTGTGAATTACAGTGCCCCTGAGCTCCTTTCTTCAACTCGCTTTCTTTTGAGCTGGCCGCAACACCGCAGGATGGCTTCAGGCCCTAATCTGGTTCCGGCACGGCACGCTGAGCCTTTGGTTAATTCCTCTTCCTCGTGGGAAATGAGAGTTAAATTTGCCCGTCCAGACACCTCCAGCTAGTCTCTCATTGGTTCTCGCTATTCCTGTTCATCTTCCACAGAAATTGCAAACTGGGCCAAACAGGAGGTTAAAGGGACTGACTCTCCAAGACGGGAGGGTGTTAGTAAAGCGTCTGGAATGTTGCACCCGAGTACCAGGGTACGAAATCTGAGACATATTTGAACACGTCTCCCGATCACATAGTTGATCATACTCTAGGTTCCACATGCATGTTTTAGCTGAAGGAAGAATACCTTAAACCTGGGTAGTTGAAACCCGTGGAATGGGTACCATGCAATATGACTTCAGAGGGTCTTCATTTGCTCACCAAACCTCTCCAATCCTATCACTGCTGCGTTTATGCCCCTGTACACATGCTTGATTCTCTTTCGGAGACATAGCAATCCATAGGTTTTAAGATACTTACTAGTCAGGTACATTCTTAGGCGTTTAATATGCGGTGTTGTGTCCATTTCGTTGAGCAAGGAGTAGCTCTTGTCTATTCCATATTTGGCTTAAGGAACTTTATCTGTGCTCATTTCAATCTCTGGTTTTATGCAGCACCCCAACTCACCTTTCCCCTTAAGCAAGCATAAGTTGGTTTTCTAAATTTGAGACCCTGTTCTGTTCTGTAATTCAGTTCCTGTGTAGCCAAGTTTACATTCCGTGTATTACTGATATCTTATGATGTTTCTTTTTCTGTGTGACTTATTTCAGTTAGAATCATCATACCTGAATCCACTCATTGTGCTGCTAAGGGCCTGATGACATAGATTTCATTGCAGAGTGATATTGCTTTGTAAGTAAATACCACAACTTCTTTATCCATTTTTCACTTTCTGCGATGTTGAACTTGTACTGTAAACGAGGTTCTTGTAAACAGAGGCGTCCCAAACTTTGGGGTGGCTATGTCTTTTTGATTTTAATTTCCCTAATCTATAGGACCATAAGTTGAAGTGCCCTAGGCTCTGTTGCTTTGTTTTTTAGATGTTTCAGGAAACACCATACACTTCTCCCGAGTGTCTGTTGGCAATTTACATCCCGCCCATCAGCATAACAAGGCTCCCAGTTCTCCATGGCCTGTCCTGCCTTTCTGGATTTTACACTTTTTTCAGATGGCCCTTTTGACCGGGGGGAAGTGAGACTTCATTGTAGTGCAGATTTCCTTTGCAAGCTTGCTTGGTTGGCCAAAAAGGGCATATGAGTTTTTTCCTGAATATATTCAGGAAAAAACGCATACACCCTTTTTGGCCAAGTGCATCATTGTGGACGTTCTGCCTCTTTTCCTATGCTTTCAATGCAATTCCAGTCTACCTCCTGAAATCGGTTTCCTGCAATTCTGCCCCGCTTTCAAGTCCTCTTGGCAGCCTTACTTCAGTATATTTTTGGACGATAGCTGTCATTTATAACTCTGCAGGTTTGTGAATTACAGTGCCCCTGAGCTCCTTTCTTCAACTCGCTTTCTTTTGAGCTGGCCGCAACACCGCAGGATGGCTTCAGGCCCTAATCTGGTTCCGGCACGGCACGCTGAGCCTTTGGTTAATTCCTCTTCCTGGTGGGAAATGAGAGTTAAATTTGCCCGTCCAGACACCTCCAGCTAGTCTCTCATTGGTTCTCACTATTCCTGTTCATCTTCCGCAGAAATTGCAAACTGGGCCAAACAGGAGGTTAAAGGGACTGACTCTCCAAGTCGGGAGGGTGTTAGTAAAGCGTCTGGAATGTTGCACCCGAGTACCAGGGTACGAAAACTGAGACATATTTGAACACGTCTCCCGATCACATGGTTGATCAGACTCTAGGTTCCACATGCATGTTTTACCTGAAGGAAGAATACCTCAAACCTGGGTAGTTGAAACCCGTGGAATGGGTACCATGCAATATGACTTCAAAGGGTCTTCATTTGCTCACCGAACCTCTCCAATCCTATCACTGCTGTGTTTATGCCCCTGTACACATGTTTGATTCTCTTTCGGAGACATAGCAATCCATAGGTTTTAAGATACTTACTAGTCAGGTACATTCTTAGGCGTTTAATATGCGGTGTTGAGTCCATTTCTTTGAGCAAGGAGTAGCTCTTGTCTATTCCATATTTGGCTTAAGGAACTTTATCTGTGCTCATTTCAATCTCTGGTTTTATGCAGCACCCCAACTCACCTTTACCCTTAAGCAAGCATAAGTTGGTTTTCTAAATTTGAGACCGTGTTCTGTTCTGTAATTCAGTTCCTGTGTAGCCAAGTTTACATTCCGTGTATTACTGATATCTTATGATGTTTCTTTTTCTGTGTGACTTATTTCAGTTAGAATCATCATACCTGAATCCACTCATTGTGCTGCTAAGGGCCTGATGACATAGATTTCATTGCTGAGTGATATTGCTTTGTAAGTAAATACCACAACTTCTTTATCCATTTTTCACTTTCTGTGATATTGAACTTGTACGGTAAACGAGGTTCTTGTAAACAGAGGTGTCCCAATGTTTGGGGTGGCTGTGTCTTTTTGATTTTAATTTCCCTAAGCTATAGGACCATAAGTGGAAGTGCCCTAGGCTCTGTTGCTTTGTTTTTTAGATGTTTCAGGAAACACCATACACTTCTCCCGAGTGTCTGTTGGCAATTTACATCCCGCCCATCAGCATAACAAGGCTCCCAGTTCTCCATGGCCTGTCCTGCCTTTCTGGATTTTACACTTTTTTCAGATGGCCCTTTTGACCGGGGGGAAGTGAGACTTCATTGTAGTGCAGATTTCCTTTGCAAGCTTGCTTGGTTGGCCAAAAAGGGCGTATGCGTTTTTTCCTGAATATATTCAGGAAAAAACGCATACGCCCTTTTTGGCCAAGTGCATCATTGTGGACGTTCTGCCTCTTTTCCTATGCTTTCAATGCAATTCCAGTCTACCTCCTGAAATCGGTTTCCTGCAATTCTGCCCCGCTTTCAAGTCCTCTTGGCAGCCTTACTTCAGTATATTTTTGGACGATACTGTCATTTATAACTCTGCAGGTTTGTGAATTACAGTGCCCCTGAGCTCCTTTCTTCAACTCGCTTTCTTTTGAGCTGGCCGCAACACCGCAGGATGGCTTCAGGCCCTAATCTGGTTCCGGCACGGCACGCTGAGCCTTTGGTTAATTCCTCTTCCTCGTGGGAAATGAGAGTTAAATTTGCCCGTCCAGACACCTCCAGCTAGTCTCTCATTGGTTCTCGCTATTCCTGTTCATCTTCCACAGAAATTGCAAACTGGGCCAAACAGGAGGTTAAAGGGACTGACTCTCCAAGACGGGAGGGTGTTAGTAAAGCGTCTGGAATGTTGCACCCGAGTACCAGGGTACGAAATCTGAGACATATTTGAACACGTCTCCCGATCACATAGTTGATCATACTCTAGGTTCCACATGCATGTTTTAGCTGAAGGAAGAATACCTTAAACCTGGGTAGTTGAAACCCGTGGAATGGGTACCATGCAATATGACTTCAGAGGGTCTTCATTTGCTCACCAAACCTCTCCAATCCTATCACTGCTGCGTTTATGCCCCTGTACACATGCTTGATTCTCTTTCGGAGACATAGCAATCCATAGGTTTTAAGATACTTACTAGTCAGGTACATTCTTAGGCGTTTAATATGCGGTGTTGTGTCCATTTCGTTGAGCAAGGAGTAGCTCTTGTCTATTCCATATTTGGCTTAAGGAACTTTATCTGTGCTCATTTCAATCTCTGGTTTTATGCAGCACCCCAACTCACCTTTCCCCTTAAGCAAGCATAAGTTGGTTTTCTAAATTTGAGACCCTGTTCTGTTCTGTAATTCAGTTCCTGTGTAGCCAAGTTTACATTCCGTGTATTACTGATATCTTATGATGTTTCTTTTTCTGTGTGACTTATTTCAGTTAGAATCATCATACCTGAATCCACTCATTGTGCTGCTAAGGGCCTGATGACATAGATTTCATTGCAGAGTGATATTGCTTTGTAAGTAAATACCACAACTTCTTTATCCATTTTTCACTTTCTGCGATGTTGAACTTGTACTGTAAACGAGGTTCTTGTAAACAGAGGCGTCCCAAACTTTGGGGTGGCTATGTCTTTTTGATTTTAATTTCCCTAATCTATAGGACCATAAGTTGAAGTGCCCTAGGCTCTGTTGCTTTGTTTTTTAGATGTTTCAGGAAACACCATACACTTCTCCCGAGTGTCTGTTGGCAATTTACATCCCGCCCATCAGCATAACAAGGCTCCCAGTTCTCCATGGCCTGTCCTGCCTTTCTGGATTTTACACTTTTTTCAGATGGCCCTTTTGACCGGGGGGAAGTGAGACTTCATTGTAGTGCAGATTTCCTTTGCAAGCTTGCTTGGTTGGCCAAAAAGGGCATATGAGTTTTTTCCTGAATATATTCAGGAAAAAACGCATACACCCTTTTTGGCCAAGTGCATCATTGTGGACGTTCTGCCTCTTTTCCTATGCTTTCAATGCAATTCCAGTCTACCTCCTGAAATCGGTTTCCTGCAATTCTGCCCCGCTTTCAAGTCCTCTTGGCAGCCTTACTTCAGTATATTTTTGGACGATAGCTGTCATTTATAACTCTGCAGGTTTGTGAATTACAGTGCCCCTGAGCTCCTTTCTTCAACTCGCTTTCTTTTGAGCTGGCCGCAACACCGCAGGATGGCTTCAGGCCCTAATCTGGTTCCGGCACGGCACGCTGAGCCTTTGGTTAATTCCTCTTCCTGGTGGGAAATGAGAGTTAAATTTGCCCGTCCAGACACCTCCAGCTAGTCTCTCATTGGTTCTCACTATTCCTGTTCATCTTCCGCAGAAATTGCAAACTGGGCCAAACAGGAGGTTAAAGGGACTGACTCTCCAAGTCGGGAGGGTGTTAGTAAAGCGTCTGGAATGTTGCACCCGAGTACCAGGGTACGAAAACTGAGACATATTTGAACACGTCTCCCGATCACATGGTTGATCAGACTCTAGGTTCCACATGCATGTTTTACCTGAAGGAAGAATACCTCAAACCTGGGTAGTTGAAACCCGTGGAAGGGGTACCATGCAATATGACTTCAAAGGGTCTTCATTTGCTCACCGAACCTCTCCAATCCTATCACTGCTGTGTTTATGCCCCTGTACACATGTTTGATTCTCTTTCGGAGACATAGCAATCCATAGGTTTTAAGATACTTACTAGTCAGGTACATTCTTAGGCGTTTAATATGCGGTGTTGAGTCCATTTCTTTGAGCAAGGAGTAGCTCTTGTCTATTCCATATTTGGCTTAAGGAACTTTATCTGTGCTCATTTCAATCTCTGGTTTTATGCAGCACCCCAACTCACCTTTACCCTTAAGCAAGCATAAGTTGGTTTTCTAAATTTGAGACCCTGTTCTGTTCTGTAATTCAGTTCCTGTGTAGCCAAGTTTACATTCCGTGTATTACTGATATCTTATGATGTTTCTTTTTCTGTGTGACTTATTTCAGTTAGAATCATCATACCTGAATCCACTCATTGTGCTGCTAAGGGCCTGATGACATAGATTTCATTGCTGAGTGATATTGCTTTGTAAGTAAATACCACAACTTCTTTATCCATTTTTCACTTTCTGTGATATTGAACTTGTACGGTAAACGAGGTTCTTGTAAACAGAGGTGTCCCAATGTTTGGGGTGGCTGTGTCTTTTTGATTTTAATTTCCCTAAGCTATAGGACCATAAGTGGAAGTGCCCTAGGCTCTGTTGCTTTGTTTTTTAGATGTTTCAGGAAACACCATACACTTCTCCCGAGTGTCTGTTGGCAATTTACATCCCGCCCATCAGCATAACAAGGCTCCCAGTTCTCCATGGCCTGTCCTGCCTTTCTGGATTTTACACTTTTTTCAGATGGCCCTTTTGACCGGGGGGAAGTGAGACTTCATTGTAGTGCAGATTTCCTTTGCAAGCTTGCTTGGTTGGCCAAAAAGGGCATATGAGTTTTTTCCTGAATATATTCAGGAAAAAACAAATACACCCTTTTTGGCCAAGTGCATCATTGTGGACGTTCTGCCTCTTTTCCTATGCTTTCAATGCAATTCCAGTCTACCTCCTGAAATCGGTTTCCTGCAATTCTGCCCCGCTTTCAAGTCCTCTTGGCAGCCTTACTTCAGTATATTTTTGGACGATAGCTGTCATTTATAACTCTGCAGGTTTGTGAATTACAGTGCCCCTGAGCTCCTTTCTTCAACTCGCTTTCTTTTGAGCTGGCCGCAACACCGCAGGATGGCTTCAGGCCCTAATCTGGTTCCGGCACGGCACGCTGAGCCTTTGGTTAATTCCTCTTCCTGGTGGGAAATGAGAGTTAAATTTGCCCGTCCAGACACCTCCAGCTAGTCTCTCATTGGTTCTCACTATTCCTGTTCATCTTCCGCAGAAATTGCAAACTGGGCCAAACAGGAGGTTAAAGGGACTGACTCTCCAAGTCGGGAGGGTGTTAGTAAAGCGTCTGGAATGTTGCACCCGAGTACCAGGGTACGAAAACTGAGACATATTTGAACACGTCTCCCGATCACATGGTTGATCAGACTCTAGGTTCCACATGCATGTTTTACCTGAAGGAAGAATACCTCAAACCTGGGTAGTTGAAACCCGTGGAATGGGTACCATGCAATATGACTTCAAAGGGTCTTCATTTGCTCACCGAACCTCTCCAATCCTATCACTGCTGTGTTTATGCCCCTGTACACATGTTTGATTCTCTTTCGGAGACATAGCAATCCATAGGTTTTAAGATACTTACTAGTCAGGTACATTCTTAGGCGTTTAATATGCGGTGTTGAGTCCATTTCTTTGAGCAAGGAGTAGCTCTTGTCTATTCCATATTTGGCTTAAGGAACTTTATCTGTGCTCATTTCAATCTCTGGTTTTATGCAGCACCCCAACTCACCTTTACCCTTAAGCAAGCATAAGTTGGTTTTCTAAATTTGAGACCCTGTTCTGTTCTGTAATTCAGTTCCTGTGTAGCCAAGTTTACATTCCGTGTATTACTGATATCTTATGATGTTTCTTTTTCTGTGTGACTTATTTCAGTTAGAATCATCATACCTGAATCCACTCATTGTGCTGCTAAGGGCCTGATGACATAGATTTCATTGCTGAGTGATATTGCTTTGTAAGTAAATACCACAACTTCTTTATCCATTTTTCACTTTCTGTGATATTGAACTTGTACGGTAAACGAGGTTCTTGTAAACAGAGGCGTCCCAATGTTTGGGGTGGCTGTGTCTTTTTGATTTTAATTTCCCTAAGCTATAGGACCATAAGTGGAAGTGCCCTAGGCTCTGTTGCTTTGTTTTTTAGATGTTTCAGGAAACACCATACACTTCTCCCGAGTGTCTGTTGGCAATTTACATCCCGCCCATCAGCATAACAAGGCTCCCAGTTCTCCATGGCCTGTCCTGCCTTTCTGGATTTTACACTTTTTTCAGATGGCCCTTTTGACCGGGGGGAAGTGAGACTTCATTGTAGTGCAGATTTCCTTTGCAAGCTTGCTTGGTTGGCCAAAAAGGGCGTATGCGTTTTTTCCTGAATATATTCAGGAAAAAACGCATACGCCCTTTTTGGCCAAGTGCATCATTGTGGACGTTCTGCCTCTTTTCCTATGCTTTCAATGCAATTCCAGTCTACCTCCTGAAATCGGTTTCCTGCAATTCTGCCCCGCTTTCAAGTCCTCTTGGCAGCCTTACTTCAGTATATTTTTGGACGATAGCTGTCATTTATAACTCTGCAGGTTTGTGAATTACAGTGCCCCTGAGCTCCTTTCTTCAACTCGCTTTCTTGTGACCTGGCCGAAACACCGCAGGATGGCTTCAGGCCCTAATCTGGTTCCGGCACGGCACGCTGAGCCTTTGGTTAATTCCTCTTCCTGGTGGGAAATGAGAGTTAAATTTGCCCGTCCAGACACCTCCAGCTAGTCTCTCATTGGTTCTCGCTATTCCTGTTCATCTTCCGCAGAAATTGCAAACTGGGCCAAACAGGAGGTTAAAGGGACTGACTCTCCAAGTCAGGAGGGTGTTAGTAAAGCGTCTGGAATGTTGCACCCGAGTACCAGGGTACGAAAACTGAGACATATTTGAACACGTCTCCCGATCACATGGTTGATCAGACTCTAGGTTCCACATGCATGTTTTAGCTGAAGGAAGAATACCTTAAACCTGGGTAGTTGAAACCCGTGGAATGGGTACCATGCAATATGACTTCAGAGGGTCTTCATTTGCTCACCGAACCTCTCCAATCCTATCACTGCTGCGTTTATGCCCCTGTACACATGCTTGATTCTCTTTCGGAGACATAGCAATCCATAGGTTTTAAGATACTTACTAGTCAGGTACATTCTTAGGCGTTTAATATGCGGTGTTGTGTCCATTTCGTTGAGCAAGGAGTAGCTCTTGTCTATTCCATATTTGGCTTAAGGAACTTTATCTGTGCTCATTTCAATCTCTGGTTTTATGCAGCACCCCAACTCACCTTTCCCCTTAAGCAAGCATAAGTTTGTTTTCTAAATTTGAGACCCTGTTCTGTTTTGGAATTCAGTTCCTGTGTAGCCAAGTTTACATTCCGTGTATTACTGATATCTTATGATGTTTCTTTTTCTGTGTGACTTATTTCAGTTAGAATCATCATACCTGAATCCACTCATTGTGCTGCTAAGGGCCTGATGACATAGATTTCATTGCAGAGTGATATTGCTTTGTAAGTAAATACCACAACTTCTTTATCCATTTTTCACTTTCTGCGATGTTGAACTTGTACTGTAAACGAGGTTCTTGTAAACAGAGGCGTCCCAAACTTTGGGGTGGCTGTGTCTTTTTGATTTTAATTTCCCTAAGCTATAGGACCATAAGTGGAAGTGCCCTAGGCTCTGTTGCTTTGTTTTTTAGATGTTTCAGGAAACACCATACACTTCTCCCGAGTGTCTGTTGGCAATTTACATCCCGCCCATCAGCATAACAAGGCTCCCAGTTCTCCATGGCCTGTCCTGCCTTTCTGGATTTTACACTTTTTTCAGATGGCCCTTTTGACCGGGGGGAAGTGAGACTTCATTGTAGTGCAGATTTCCTTTGCAAGCTTGCTTGGTTGGCCAAAAAGGGCGTATGCGTTTTTTCCTGAATATATTCAGGAAAAAACGCATACGCCCTTTTTGGCCAAGTGCATCATTGTGGACGTTCTGCCTCTTTTCCTATGCTTTCAATGCAATTCCAGTCTACCTCCTGAAATCGGTTTCCTGCAATTCTGCCCCGCTTTCAAGTCCTCTTGGCAGCCTTACTTCAGTATATTTTTGGACGATAGCTGCCATTTATATCTCTGCAGGTTTGTGAATTACAGTGCCCCTGAGCTCCTTTCTTCAACTCGCTTTCTTGTGACCTGCCCGCAACACCGCAGGATGGCTTCAGGCCCTAATCTGGTTCTGGCACGGCACGCTGAGCCTTTGGTTAATTCCTCTTCCTGGTGGGAAATGAGAGTTAAATTTGCCCGTCCAGACACCTCCAGCTAGTCTCTCATTGGTTCTCGCTATTCCTGTTCATCTTCCGCAGAAATTGCAAACTGGGCCAAACAGGAGGTTAAAGGGACTGACTCTCCAAGTCGGGAGGGTGTTAGTAAAGCGTCTGGAATGTTGCACCCGAGTACCAGGGTACGAAAACTGAGACATATTTGAACACGTCTCCCGATCACATGGTTGATCATACTCTAGGTTCCACA
This sequence comes from Pseudorca crassidens, assembly GCF_039906515.1. Taxonomy (NCBI): domain Eukaryota; kingdom Metazoa; phylum Chordata; class Mammalia; order Artiodactyla; family Delphinidae; genus Pseudorca; species Pseudorca crassidens. Next base: position 691,265 of record NW_027136344.1, read on the forward strand.
TGCATGTTTTAGCTGAAGGAAGAATACCTTAAACCTGGGTAGTTGAAACCCGTGGAATGGGTACCATGCAATATGACTTCAGAGGGTCTTCATTTGCTCACCGAACCTCTCCAATCCTATCACTGCTGCGTTTATGCCCCTGTACACATGCTTGATTCTCTTTCGGAGACATAGCAATCCATAGGTTTTAAGATACTTACTAGTCAGGTACATTCTTAGGCGTTTAATATGCGGTGTTGTGTCCATTTCGTTGAGCAAGGAGTAGCTCTTGTCTATTCCATATTTGGCTTAAGGAACTTTATCTGTGCTCATTTCAATCTCTGGTTTTATGCAGCACCCCAACTCACCTTTCCCCTTAAGCAAGCATAAGTTGGTTTTCTAAATTTGAGACCCTGTTCTGTTTTGGAATTCAGTTCCTGTGTAGCCAAGTTTACATTCCGTGTATTACTGATATCTTATGATGTTTCTTTTTCTGTGTGACTTATTTCAGTTAGAATCATCATACCTGAATCCACTCATTGTGCTGCTAAGGGCCTGATGACATAGATTTCATTGCAGAGTGATATTGTTTTGTAAGTAAATACCACAACTTCTTTATCCATTTTTCACTTTCTGCGATGTTGAACTTGTACTGTAAACGAGGTTCTTGTAAACAGAGGCGTCCCAAACTTTGGGGCGGCTGTGTCTTTTTGATTTTAATTTCCCTAATCTATAGGACCATAAGTGGAAGTGCCCTAGGCTCTGTTGCTTTGTTTTTTAGATGTTTCAGGAAACACCATACACTTCTCCTGAGTGTCTGTTGGCAATTTACATCCCGCCCATCAGCATAACAAGGCTCCCAGTTCTCCATGGCCTGTCCTGCCTTTCTGGATTTTACACTTTTTTCAGATGGCCCTTTTGACCGGGGGGAAGTGAGACTTCATTGTAGTGCAGATTTCCTTTGCAAGCTTGCTTGGTTGGCCAAAAAGGGCGTATGCGTTTTTTCCTGAATATATTCAGGAAAAAACGCATACGCCCTTTTTGGCCAAGTGCATCATTGTGGACGTTCTGCCTCTTTTCCTATGCTTTCAATGCAATTCCAGTCTACCTCCTGAAATCGGTTTCCTGCAATTCTGCCCCGCTTTCAAGTCCTCTTGGCAGCCTTACTTCAGTATATTTTTGGACGATAGCTGTCATTTATAACTCTGCAGGTTTGTGAATTACAGTGCCCCTGAGCTCCTTTCTTCAACTCGCTTTCTTGTGACCTGGCCGCAACACCGCAGGATGGCTTCAGGCCCTAATCTGGTTCCGGCACGGCACGCTGAGCCTTTGGTTAATTCCTCTTCCTGGTGGGAAATGAGAGTTAAATTTGCCCGTCCAGACACCTCCAGCTAGTCTCTGATTGGTTCTCGCTATTCCTGTTCATCTTCCGCAGAAATTGCAAACTGGGCCAAACAGGAGGTTAAAGGGACTGACTCTCCAAGTCGGGAGGGTGTTAGTAAAGCGTCTGGAATGTTGCACCCGAGTACCAGGGTACAAAAACTGAGACATATTTGAACACGTCTCCCGATCACATGGTTGATCATACTCTAGGTTCCACATGCATGTTTTAGCTGAAGGAAGAATACCTTAAACCTGGGTAGTTGAAACCCGTGGAATGGGTACCATGCAATATGACTTCAAAGGGTCTTCATTTGCTCACCAAACCTCTCCAATCCTATCACTGCTGCGTTTATGCCCCTGTACACATGCTTGATTCTCTTTCGGAGACATAGCAATCCATAGGTTTTAAGATACTTACTAGTCAGGTACATTCTTAGGCGTTTAATATGCGGTGTTGTGTCCATTTCGTTGAGCAAGGAGTAGCTCTTGTCTATTCCATATTTGGCTTAAGGAACTTTATCTGTGCTCATTTCAATCTCTGGTTTTATGCAGCACCCCAACTCACCTTTCCCCTTAAGCAAGCATAAGTTGGTTTTCTAAATTGGAGACCCTGTTCTGTTTTGGAATTCAGTTCCTGTGTAGCCAAGTTTACATTCCGTGTATTACTGATATCTTATGATGTTTCTTTTTCTGTGTGACTTATTTCAGTTAGAATCATCATACCTGAATCCACTCATTGTGCTGCTAAGGGCCTGATGACATAGATTTCATTGCAGAGTGATATTGTTTTGTAAGTAAATACCACAACTTCTTTATCCATTTTTCACTTTCTGCGATGTTGAACTTGTACTGTAAACGAGGTTCTTGTAAACAGAGGCGTCCCAATGTTTGGGGTGGCTGTGTCTTTTTGATTTTAATTTCCCTAAGCTATAGGACCATAAGTGGAAGTGCCCTAGGCTCTGTTGCTTTGTTTTTTAGATGTTTCAGGAAACACCATACACTTCTCCCGAGTGTCTGTTGGCAATTTACATCCCGCCCATCAGCATAACAAGGCTCCCAGTTCTCCATGGCCTGTCCTGCCTTTCTGGATTTTACACTTTTTTCAGATGGCCCTTTTGACCGGGGGGAAGTGAGACTTCATTGTAGTGCAGATTTCCTTTGCAAGCTTGCTTGGTTGGCCAAAAAGGGCGTATGCGTTTTTTCCTGAATATATTCAGGAAAAAACGCATACGCCCTTTTTGGCCAAGTGCATCATTGTGGACGTTCTGCCTCTTTTCCTATGCTTTCAATGCAATTCCAGTCTACCTCCTGAAATCGGTTTCCTGCAATTCTGCCCCGCTTTCAAGTCCTCTTGGCAGCCTTACTTCAGTATATTTTTGGACGATAGCTGTCATTTATAACTCTGCAGGTTTGTGAATTACAGTGCCCCTGAGCTCCTTTCTTCAACTCGCTTTCTTTTGAGCTGGCCGCAACACCGCAGGATGGCTTCAGGCCCTAATCTGGTTCCGGCACGGCACGCTGAGCCTTTGGTTAATTCCTCTTCCTGGTGGGAAATGAGAGTTAAATTTGCCCGTCCAGACACCTCCAGCTAGTCTCTGATTGGTTCTCGCTATTCCTGTTCATCTTCCGCAGAAATTGCAAACTGGGCCAAACAGGAGGTTAAAGGGACTGACTCTCCAAGTCGGGAGGGTGTTAGTAAAGCGTCTGGAATGTTGCACCCGAGTACCAGGGTACAAAAACTGAGACATATTTGAACACGTCTCCCGATCACATGGTTGATCATACTCTAGGTTCCACATGCATGTTTTAGCTGAAGGAAGAATACCTTAAACCTGGGTAGTTGAAACCCGTGGAATGGGTACCATGCAATATGACTTCAGAGGGTCTTCATTTGCTCACCAAACCTCTCCAATCCTATCACTGCTGCGTTTATGCCCCTGTACACATGCTTGATTCTCTTTCGGAGACATAGCAATCCATAGGTTTTAAGATACTTACTAGTCAGGTACATTCTTAGGCGTTTAATATGCGGTGTTGTGTCCATTTCGTTGAGCAAGGAGTAGCTCTTGTCTATTCCATATTTGGCTTAAGGAACTTTATCTGTGCTCATTTCAATCTCTGGTTTTATGCAGCACCCCAACTCACCTTTCCCCTTAAGCAAGCATAAGTTGGTTTTCTAAATTTGAGACCCTGTTCTGTTTTGGAATTCAGTTCCTGTGTAGCCAAGTTTACATTCCGTGTATTACTGATATCTTATGATGTTTCTTTTTCTGTGTGACTTATTTCAGTTAGAATCATCATACCTGAATCCACTCATTGTGCTGCTAAGGGCCTGATGACATAGATTTCATTGCAGAGTGATATTGCTTTGTAAGTAAATACCACAACTTCTTTATCCATTTTTCACTTTCTGCGATGTTGAACTTGTACTGTAAACGAGGTTCTTGTAAACAGAGGCGTCCCAAACTTTGGGGTGGCTGTGTCTTTTTGATTTTAATTTCCCTAATCTATAGGACCATAAGTGGAAGTGCCCTAGGCTCTGTTGCTTTGTTTTTTAGATGTTTCAGGAAACACCATACACTTCTCCCGAGTGTCTGTTGGCAATTTACATCCCGCCCATCAGCATAACAAGGCTCCCAGTTCTCCATGGCCTGTCCTGCCTTTCTGGATTTTACACTTTTTTCAGATGGCCCTTTTGACCGGGGGGAAGTGAGACTTCATTGTAGTGCAGATTTCCTTTGCAAGCTTGCTTGTTTGGCCAAAAAGGGCGTATGCGTTTTTTCCTGAATATATTCAGGAAAAAACGCATACGCCCTTTTTGGCCAAGTGCATCATTGTGGACGTTCTGCCTCTTTTCCTATGCTTTCAATGCAATTCCAGTCTACCTCCTGAAATCGGTTTCCTGCAATTCTGCCCCGCTTTCAAGTCCTCTTGGCAGCCTTACTTCAGTATATTTTTGGACGATAGCTGTCATTTATAACTCTGCAGGTTTGTGAATTACAGTGCCCCTGAGCTCCTTTCTTCAACTCGCTTTCTTTTGAGCTGGCCGCAACACCGCAGGATGGCTTCAGGCCCTAATCTGGTTCCGGCACGGCACGCTGAGCCTTTGGTTAATTCCTCTTCCTGGTGGGAAATGAGAGTTAAATTTGCCCGTCCAGACACCTCCAGCTAGTCTCTCATTGGTTCTCGCTATTCCTGTTCATCTTCCGCAGAAATTGCAAACTGGGCCAAACAGGAGGTTAAAGGGACTGACTCTCCAAGTCAGGAGGGTGTTAGTAAAGCGTCTGGAATGTTGCACCCGAGTACCAGGGTACGAAAACTGAGACATATTTGAACACGTCTCCCGATCACATGGTTGATCATACTCTAGGTTCCACATGCATGTTTTAGCTGAAGGAAGAATACCTTAAACCTGGGTAGTTGAAACCCGTGGAATGGGTACCATGCAATATGACTTCAGAGGGTCTTCATTTGCTCACCGAACCTCTCCAATCCTATCACTGCTGCGTTTATGCCCCTGTACACATGCTTGATTCTCTTTCGGAGACATAGCAATCCATAGGTTTTAAGATACTTACTAGTCAGGTACATTCTTAGGCGTTTAATATGCGGTGTTGTGTCCATTTCGTTGAGCAAGGAGTAGCTCTTGTCTATTCCATATTTGGCTTAAGGAACTTTATCTGTGCTCATTTCAATCTCTGGTTTTATGCAGCACCCCAACTCACCTTTCCCCTTAAGCAAGCATAAGTTGGTTTTCTAAATTGGAGACCCTGTTCTGTTTTGGAATTCAGTTCCTGTGTAGCCAAGTTTACATTCCGTGTATTACTGATATCTTATGATGTTTCTTTTTCTGTGTGACTTATTTCAGTTAGAATCATCATACCTGAATCCACTCATTGTGCTGCTAAGGGCCTGATGACATAGATTTCATTGCAGAGTGATATTGCTTTGTAAGTAAATACCACAACTTCTTTATCCATTTTTCACTTTCTGCGATGTTGAACTTGTACTGTAAACGAGGTTCTTGTAAACAGAGGCGTCCCAAACTTTGGGGTGGCTGTGTCTTTTTGATTTTAATTTCCCTAATCTATAGGACCATAAGTGGAAGTGCCCTAGGCTCTGTTGCTTTGTTTTTTAGATGTTTCAGGAAACACCATACACTTCTCCCGAGTGTCTGTTGGCAATTTACATCCCACCCATCAGCATAACAAGGCTCCCAGTTCTCCATGGCCTGTCCTGCCTTTCTGGATTTTACACTTTTTTCAGATGGCCCTTTTGACCGGGGGGAAGTGAGACTTCATTGTAGTGCAGATTTCCTTTGCAAGCTTGCTTGGTTGGCCAAAAAGGGCGTATGCGTTTTTTCCTGAATATATTCAGGAAAAAACGCATACGCCCTTTTTGGCCAAGTGCATCATTGTGGACGTTCTGCCTCTTTTCCTATGCTTTCAATGCAATTCCAGTCTACCTCCTGAAATCGGTTTCCTGCAATTCTGCCCCGCTTTCAAGTCCTCTTGGCAGCCTTACTTCAGTATATTTTTGGACGATAGCTGTCATTTATAACTCTGCAGGTTTGTGAATTACAGTGCCCCTGAGCTCCTTTCTTCAACTCGCTTTCTTGTGACCTGGCCGCAACACCGCAGGATGGCTTCAGGCCCTAATCTGGTTCTGGCACGGCACGCTGAGCCTTTGGTTAATTCCTCTTCCTGGTGGGAAATGAGAGTTAAATTTGCCCGTCCAGACACCTCCAGCTAGTCTCTCATTGGTTCTCGCTATTCCTGTTCATCTTCCGCAGAAATTGCAAACTGGGCCAAACAGGAGGTTAAAGGGACTGACTCTCCAAGTCAGGAGGGTGTTAGTAAAGCGTCTGGAATGTTGCACCCGAGTACCAGGGTACGAAAACTGAGACATATTTGAACACGTCTCCCGATCACATGGTTGATCAGACTCTAGGTTCCACATGCATGTTTTAGCTGAAGGAAGAATACCTTAAACCTGGGTAGTTGAAACCCGTGGAATGGGTACCATGCAATATGACTTCAGAGGGTCTTCATTTGCTCACCGAACCTCTCCAATCCTATCACTGCTGCGTTTATGCCCCTGTACACATGCTTGATTCTCTTTCGGAGACATAGCAATCCATAGGTTTTAAGATACTTACTAGTCAGGTACATTCTTAGGCGTTTAATATGCGGTGTTGTGTCCATTTCGTTGAGCAAGGAGTAGCTCTTATCTATTCCATATTTGGCTTAAGGAACTTTATCTGTGCTCATTTCAATCTCTGGTTTTATGCAGCACCCCAACTCACCTTTCCCCTTAAGCAAGCATAAGTTGGTTTTCTAAATTTGAGACCCTGTTCTGTTTTGGAATTCAGTTCCTGTGTAGCCAAGTTTACATTCCGTGTATTACTGATATCTTATGATGTTTCTTTTTCTGTGTGACTTATTTCAGTTAGAATCATCATACCTGAATCCACTCATTGTGCTGCTAAGGGCCTGATGACATAGATTTCATTGCAGAGTGATATTGTTTTGTAAGTAAATACCACAACTTCTTTATCCATTTTTCACTTTCTGCGATGTTGAACTTGTACTGTAAACGAGGTTCTTGTAAACAGAGGCGTCCCAAACTTTGGGGTGGCTGTGTCTTTTTGATTTTAATTTCCCTAATCTATAGGACCATAAGTGGAAGTGCCCTAGGCTCTGTTTCTTTGTTTTTTAGATGTTTCAGGAAACACCATACACTTCTCCCGAGTGTCTGTTGGCAATTTACATCCCGCCCATCAGCATAACAAGGCTCCCAGTTCTCCATGGCCTGTCCTGCCTTTCTGGATTTTACACTTTTTTCAGATGGCCCTTTTGACCGGGGGGAAGTGAGACTTCATTGTAGTGCAGATTTCCTTTGCAAGCTTGCTTGGTTGGCCAAAAAGGGCGTATGCGTTTTTTCCTGAATATATTCAGGAAAAAACGCATACGCCCTTTTTGGCCAAGTGCATCATTGTGGACGTTCTGCCTCTTTTCCTATGCTTTCAATGCAATTCCAGTCTACCTCCTGAAATCGGTTTCCTGCAATTCTGCCCCGCTTTCAAGTCCTCTTGGCAGCCTTACTTCAGTATATTTTTGGACGATAGCTGTCATTTATAACTCTGCAGGTTTGTGAATTACAGTGCCCCTGAGCTCCTTTCTTCAACTCGCTTTCTTTTGAGCTGGCCGCAACACCGCAGGATGGCTTCAGGCCCTAATCTGGTTCCGGCACGGCACGCTGAGCCTTTGGTTAATTCCTCTTCCTGGTGGGAAATGAGAGTTAAATTTGCCCGTCCAGACACCTCCAGCTAGTCTCTCATTGGTTCTCGCTATTCCTGTTCATCTTCCGCAGAAATGGCAAACTGGGCCAAACAGGAGGTTAAAGGGACTGACTCTCCAAGTCGGGAGGGTGTTAGTAAAGCGTCTGGAATGTTGCACCCGAGTACCAGGGTACAAAAACTGAGACATATTTGAACACGTCTCCCGATCACATGGTTGATCATACTCTAGGTTCCACATGCATGTTTTAGCTGAAGGAAGAATACCTTAAACCTGGGTAGTTGAAACCCGTGGAATGGGTACCATGCAATATGACTTCAGAGGGTCTTCATTTGCTCACCGAACCTCTCCAATCCTATCACTGCTGCGTTTATGCCCCTGTACACATGCTTGATTCTCTTTCGGAGACATAGCAATCCATAGGTTTTAAGATACTTACTAGTCAGGTACATTCTTAGGCGTTTAATATGCGGTGTTGTGTCCATTTCGTTGAGCAAGGAGTAGCTCTTGTCTATTCCATATTTGGCTTAAGGAACTTTATCTGTGCTCATTTCAATCTCTGGTTTTATGCAGCACCCCAACTCACCTTTCCCCTTAAGCAAGCATAAGTTGGTTTTCTAAATTTGAGACCCTGTTCTGTTTTGGAATTCAGTTCCTGTGTAGCCAAGTTTACATTCCGTGTATTACTGATATCTTATGATGTTTCTTTTTCTGTGTGACTTATTTCAGTTAGAATCATCATACCTGAATCCACTCATTGTGCTTCTAAGGGCCTGATGACATAGATTTCATTGCAGAGTGATATTGCTTTGTAAGTAAATACCACAACTTCTTTATCCATTTTTCACTTTCTGCGATGTTGAACTTGTACTGTAAACGAGGTTCTTGTAAACAGAGGCGTCCCAAACTTTGGGGTGGCTGTGTCTTTTTGATTTTAATTTCCCTAATCTATAGGACCATAAGTGGAAGTGCCCTAGGCTCTGTTGCTTTGTTTTTTAGATGTTTCAGGAAACACCATACACTTCTCCCGAGTGTCTGTTGACAATTTACATCCCGCCCATCAGCATAACAAGGCTCCCAGTTCTCCATGGCCTGTCCTGCCTTTCTGGATTTTACACTTTTTTCAGATGGCCCTTTTGACCGGGGGGAAGTGAGACTTCATTGTAGTGCAGATTTCCTTTGCAAGCTTGCTTGGTTGGCCAAAAAGGGCGTATGCGTTTTTTCCTGAATATATTCAGGAAAAAACGCATAAGCCCTTTTTGGCCAAGTGCATCATTGTGGACGTTCTGCCTCTTTTCCTATGCTTTCAATGCAATTCCAGTCTACCTCCTGAAATCGGTTTCCTGCAATTCTGCCCCGCTTTCAAGTCCTCTTGGCAGCCTTACTTCAGTATATTTTTGGACGATAGCTGTCATTTATAACTCTGCAGGTTTGTGAAGTACAGTGCCCCTGAGCTCCTTTCTTCAACTCGCTTTCTTTTGAGCTGGCCGCAACACTGCAGGATGGCTTCAGGCCCTAATCTGGTTCCGGCACGGCACGCTGAGCTTTTGGTTAATTCCTCTTCCTGGTGGGAAATGAGAGTTAAATTTGCCCGTCCAGACACCTCCAGCTAGTCTCTCATTGGTTCTCGCTATTCCTGTTCATCTTCCGCAGAAATTGCAAACTGGGCCAAACAGGAGGTTAAAGGGACTGACTCTCCAAGTCAGAAGGGTGTTAGTAAAGCGTCTGGAATGTTGCACCCGAGTACCAGGGTACGAAAACTGAGACATATTTGAACACGTCTCCCGATCACATGGTTGATCAGACTCTAGGTTCCACATGCATGTTTTAGCTGAAGGAAGAATACCTTAAACCTGGGTAGTTGAAACCCGTGGAATGGGTACCATGCAATATGACTTCAAAGGGTCTTCATTTGCTCACCGAACCTCTCCAATCCTATCACTGCTGCGTTTATGCCCCTGTACACATGCTTGATTCTCTTTCGGAGACATAGCAATCCATAGGTTTTAAGATACTTACTAGTCAGGTACATTCTTAGGCATTTAATATGGGGTGTTGAGTCCATTTCGTTGAGCAAGGAGTAGCTCTTGTCTATTCCATATTTGGCTTAAGGAACTTTATCTGTGCTCATTTCAATCTCTGGTTTTATGCAGCACCCCAACTCACCTTTCCCCTTAAGCAAGCATAAGTTGGTTTTCTAAATTTGACACCCTGTTCTGTTCTGTAATTCAGTTCCTGTGTAGCCAAGTTTACATTCCGTGTATTACTGATATCTTATGATGTTTCTTTTTCTGTGTGACTTATTTCAGTTAGAATCATCATACCTGAATCCACTCATTGTGCTGCTAAGGGCCTGATGACATAGATTTCATTGCAGAGTGATATTGTTTTGTAAGTAAATACCACAACTTCTTTATCCATTTTTCACTTTCTGCGATGTTGAACTTGTACTGTAAACGAGGTTCTTGTAAACAGAGGCGTCCCAAACTTTGGGGTGGCTGTGTCTTTTTTATTTTAATTTCCCTAAGCTATAGGACCATAAGTGGAAGTGCCCTAGGCTCTGTTGCTTTGTTTTTTAGATGTTTCAGGAAACACCATACACTTCTCCCGAGTGTCTGTTGGCAATTTACATCCCGCCCATCAGCATAACAAGGCTCCCAGTTCTCCATGGCCTGTCCTGCCTTTCTGGATTTTACACTTTTTTCAGATGGCCCTTTTGACCGGGGGGAAGTGAGACTTCATTGTAGTGCAGATTTCCTTTGCAAGCTTGCTTGGTTGGCCAAAAAGGGCGTATGCGTTTTTTCCTGAATATATTCAGGAAAAAACGCATACGCCCTTTTTGGCCAAGTGCATCATTGTGGACGTTCTGCCTCTTTTCCTATGCTTTCAATGCAATTCCAGTCTACCTCCTGAAATCGGTTTCCTGCAATTCTGCCCCGCTTTCAAGTCCTCTTGGCAGCCTTACTTCAGTATATTTTTGGACGATAGCTGTCATTTATAACTCTGCAGGTTTGTGAATTACAGTGCCCCTGAGCTCCTTTCTTCAACTCGCTTTCTTTTGAGCTGGCCGCAACACCGCAGGATGGCTTCAGGCCCTAATCTGGTTCCGGCACGGCACGCTGAGCCTTTGGTTAATTCCTCTTCCTGGTGGGAAATGAGAGTTAAATTTGCCCGTCCAGACACCTCCAGCTAGTCTCTCATTGGTTCTCGCTATTCCTGTTCATCTTCCGCAGAAATTGCAAACTGGGCCAAACAGGAGGTTAAAGGGACTGACTCTCCAAGTCGGGAGGGTGTTAGTAAAGCGTCTGGAATGTTGCACCCGAGTACCAGGGTACAAAAACTGAGACATATTTGAACACGTCTCCCGATCACATGGTTGATCATACTCTAGGTTCCACATGCATGTTTTAGCTGAAGGAAGAATACCTTAAACCTGGGTAGTTGAAACCCGTGGAATGGGTACCATGCAATATGACTTCAGAGGGTCTTCATTTGCTCACCAAACCTCTCCAATCCTATCACTGCTGCGTTTATGCCCCTGTACACATGCTTGATTCTCTTTCGGAGACATAGCAATCCATAGGTTTTAAGATACTTACTAGTCAGGTACATTCTTAGGCGTTTAATATGCGGTGTTGTGTCCATTTCGTTGAGCAAGGAGTAGCTCTTGTCTATTCCATATTTGGCTTAAGGAACTTTATCTGTGCTCATTTCAATCTCTGGTTTTATGCAGCACCCCAACTCACCTTTCCCCTTAAGCAAGCATAAGTTGGTTTTCTAAATTTGAGACCCTGTTCTGTTTTGGAATTCAGTTCCTGTGTAGCCAAGTTTACATTCCGTGTATTACTGATATCTTATGATGTTTCTTTTTCTGTGTGACTTATTTCAGTTAGAATCATCATACCTGAATCCACTCATTGTGCTGCTAAGGGCCTGATGACATAGATTTCATTGCAGAGTGATATTGCTTTGTAAGTAAATACCACAACTTCTTTATCCATTTTTCACTTTCTGCGATGTTGAACTTGTACTGTAAACGAGGTTCTTGTAAACAGAGGCGTCCCAAACTTTGGGGTGGCTGTGTCTTTTTGATTTTAATTTCCCTAATCTATAGGACCATAAGTGGAAGTGCCCTAGGCTCTGTTGCTTTGTTTTTTAGATGTTTCAGGAAACACCATACACTTCTCCCGAGTGTCTGTTGGCAATTTACATCCCGCCCATCAGCATAACAAGGCTCCCAGTTCTCCATGGCCTGTCCTGCCTTTCTGGATTTTACACTTTTTTCAGATGGCCCTTTTGACCGGGGGGAAGTGAGACTTCATTGTAGTGCAGATTTCCTTTGCAAGCTTGCTTGGTTGGCCAAAAAGGGCGTATGCGTTTTTTCCTGAATATATTCAGGAAAAAACGCATACGCCCTTTTTGGCCAAGTGCATCATTGTGGACGTTCTGCCTCTTTTCCTATGCTTTCAATGCAATTCCAGTCTACCTCCTGAAATCGGTTTCCTGCAATTCTGCCCCGCTTTCAAGTCCTCTTGGCAGCCTTACTTCAGTATATTTTTGGACGATAGCTGTCATTTATAAGTCTGCAGGTTTGTGAATTACAGTGCCCCTGAGCTCCTTTCTTCAACTCGCTTTCTTGTGACCTGGCCGCAACACCGCAGGATGGCTTCAGGCCCTAATCTGGTTCCGGCACGGCACACTGAGCCTTTGGTTAATTCCTCTTCCTGGTGGGAAATGAGAGTTAAATTTGCCCGTCCAGACACCTCCAGCTAGTCTCTCATTGGTTCTCGCTATTCCTGTTCATCTTCCGCAGAAATTGCAAACTGGGCCAAACAGGAGGTTAAAGGGACTGACTCTCCAAGTCAGGAGGGTGTTAGTAAAGCGTCTGGAATGTTGCACCCGAGTACCAGGGTACGAAAACTGAGACATATTTGAACACGTCTCCCGATCACATGGTTGATCAGACTTTAGGTTCCACATGCATGTTTTACCTGAAGGAAGAATACCTTAAACCTGGGTAGTTGAAACCCGTGGAATGGGTACCATGCAATATGACTTCAAAGGGTCTTCAGTTGCTCACCGAACCTCTCCAATTCTATCACTGCTGTGTTTATGCCCCTGTACACATGCTTGATTCTCTTTCGGAGACATAGCAATCCATAGGTTTTAAGATACTTACTAGTCAGGTACATTCTTAGGCGTTTAATATGCGGTGTTGAGTCCATTTCTTTGAGCAAGGAGTAGCTCTTGTCTATTCCATATTTGGCTTAAGGAACTTTATCTGTGCTCATTTCAATCTCTGGTTTTATGCAGCACCCCAACTCACCTTTCCCCTTAAGCAAGCATAAGTTGGTTTTCTAAATTTGAGACCCTGTTCTGTTTTGGATTTCAGTTCCTGTGTAGCCAAGTTTACATTCCGTGTATTACTGATATCTTATGATGTTTCTTTTTCTGTGTGACTTATTTCAGTTAGAATCATCATACCTGAATCCACTCATTGTGCTGCTAAGGGCCTGATGACATAGATTTCATTGCTGAGTGATATTGCTTTGTAAGTAAATACCACAACTTCTTTATCCATTTTTCACTTTCTGCGATGTTGAACTTGTACTGTAAACGAGGTTCTTGTAAACAGAGGCGTCCCAAACTTTGGGGTGGCTGTGTCTTTTTGATTTTAATTTCCCTAATCTATAGGACCATAAGTGGAAGTGCCCTAGGCTCTGTTGCTTTGTTTTTTAGATGTTTCAGGAAACACCATACACTTCTCCCGAGTGTCTGTTGGCAATTTACATCCCGCCCATCAGCATAACAAGGCTCCCAGTTCTCCATGGCCTGTCCTGCCTTTCTGGATTTTACACTTTTTTCAGATGGCCCTTTTGACCGGGGGAAAGTGAGACTTCATTGTAGTGCAGATTTCCTTTGCAAGCTTGCTTGGTTGGCCAAAAAGGGCGTATGCGTTTTTTCCTGAATATATTCAGGAAAAAACGCATACGCCCTTTTTGGCCAAGTGCATCATTGTGGACGTTCTGCCTCTTTTCCTATGCTTTCAATGCAATTCCAGTCTACCTCCTGAAATCGGTTTCCTGCAATTCTGCCCCGCTTTCAAGTCCTCTTGGCAGCCTTACTTCAGTATATTTTTGGATGATAGCTGTCATTTATAACTCTGCAGGTTTGTGAATTACAGTGCCCCTGAGCTCCTTTCTTCAACTCGCTTTCTTGTGACCTGGCCGCAACACCGCAGGATGGCTTCAGGCCCTAATCTGGTTCCGGCACGACACGCTGAGCCTTTGGTTAATTCCTCTTCCTGGTGGGAAATGAGAGTTAAATTTGCCCGTCCAGACACCTCCAGCTAGTCTCTCATTGGTTCTCGCTATTCCTGTTCATCTTCCGCAGAAATTGCAAACTGGGCCAAACAGGAGGTTAAAGGGACTGACTCTCCAAGTCGGGAGGGTGTTAGTAAAGCGTCTGGAATGTTGCACCCGAGTACCAGGGTACGAAAACTGAGACATATTTGAACACGTCTCCCGATCACATGGTTGATCATACTCTAGGTTGCACATGCAAGTTTTAGCTGAAGGAAGAATACCTTAAACCTGGGTAGTTGAAACCCGTGGAATGGGTACCATGCAATATGACTTCAAAGGGTCTTCATTTGCTCACTGAACCTCTCCAATCCTATCACTGCTGCGTTTATGCCCCTGTACACATGCTTGATTCTCTTTCGGAGACATAGCAATCCATAGGTTTTAAGATACTTACTAGTCAGGTACATTCTTAGGCGTTTAATATGCGGTGTTGAGTCCATTTCGTTGAGCAAGAGGTAGCTCTTGTCTATTCCATATTTGGCTTAAGGAACTTTATCTGTGCTCATTTCAATCTCTGGTTTTATGCAGCACCCCAACTCACCTTTACCCTTAAGCAAGCATAAGTTGGTTTTCTAAATTTGAGACCCTTTTCTGTTCTGTAATTCAGTTCCTGTGTAGCCAAGTTTACATTCCGTGTATTACTGATATCTTATGATGGTTCTTTTTCTGTGTGACTTATTTCAGTTAGAATCATCATACCTGAATCCACTCATTGTGCTGCTAAGGGCCTGATGACATAGATTTCATTGCTGAGTGATATTGCTTTGTAAGTAAATACCACAACTTCTTTATCCATTTTTCACTTTCTGCGATGTTGAACTTGTACTGTAAACGAGGTTCTTGTAAACAGAGGCGTCCCAATGTTTGGGGTGGCTGTGTCTTTTTGATTTTAATTTCCCTAATCTATAGGACCATAAGTGGAAGTGCCCTAGGCTCTGTTGCTTTGTTTTTTAGATGTTTCAGGAAACACCATACACTTCTCCCGAGTGTCTGTTGGCAATTTACATCCCGCCCATCAGCATAACAAGGCTCCCAGTTCTCCATGGCCTGTCCTGCCTTTCTGGATTTTACACTTTTTTCAGATGGCCCTTTTGACCGGGGGGAAGTGAGACTTCATTGTAGTGCAGATTTCCTTTGCAAGCTTGCTTGGTTGGCCAAAAAGGGCGTATGCGTTTTTTCCTGAATATATTCAGGAAAAAACGCATACGCCCTTTTTGGCCAAGTGCATCATTGTGGACGTTCTGCCTCTTTTCCTATGCTTTCAATGCAATTCCAGTCTACCTCCTGAAATCGGTTTCCTGCAATTCTGCCCCGCTTTCAAGTCCTCTTGGCAGCCTTACTTCAGTATATTTTTGGACGATAGCTGTCATTTATAACTCTGCAGGTTTGTGAATTACAGTGCCCCTGAGCTCCTTTCTTCAACTCGCTTTCTTTTGAGCTGGCCGCAACACCGCAGGATGGCTTCAGGCCCTAATCTGGTTCCGGCACGGCACGCTGAGCCTTTGGTTAATTCCTCTTCCTGGTGGGAAATGAGAGTTAAATTTGCCCGTCCAGACACCTCCAGCTAGTCTCTCATTGGTTCTCGCTATTCCTGTTCATCTTCCGCAGAAATTGCAAACTGGGCCAAACAGGAGGTTAAACGGACTGACTCTCCAAGTCGGGAGGGTGTTAGTAAAGCGTCTGGAATGTTGCACCCGAGTACCAGGGTACGAAAACTGAGACATATTTGAACACGTCTCCCGATCACATGGTTGATCATAGTCTAGGTTGCACATGCATGTTTTAGCTAAAGGAAGAATACCTTAAACCTGGGTAGTTGAAACCCGTGGAATGGGTACCATGCAATATGACTTCAAAGGGTCTTCATTTGCTCACCGAACCTCTCCAATCCTATCACTGCTGCGTTTATGCCCCTGTACACATGCTTGATTCTCTTTCGGAGACATAGCAATCCATAGGTTTTAAGATACTTACTAGTCAGGTACATTCTTAGGCGTTTAATATGCGGTGTTGAGTCCATTTCGTTGAGCAAGAGGTAGCTCTTGTCTATTCCATATTTGGCTTAAGGAACTTTATCTGTGCTCATTTCAATCTCTGGTTTTATGCAGCACCCCAACTCACCTTTCCCCTTAAGCAAGCATAAGTTGGTTTTCTAAATTTGAGACCCTGTTCTGTTCTGTAATTCAGTTCCTGTGTAGCCAAGTTTACATTCCGTGTATTACTGATATCTTATGATGTTTCTTTTTCTGTGTGACTTATTTCAGTTAGAATCATCATACCTGAATCCACTCATTGTGCTGCTAAGGGCCTGATGACATAGATTTCATTGCTGAGTGATATTGCTTTGTAAGTAAATACCACAACTTCTTTATCCATTTTTCACTTTCTGCGATGTTGAACTTGTACTGTAAACGAGGTTCTTGTAAACAGAGGCGTCCCAATCTTTGGGGTGGCTGTGTCTTTTTGATTTTAATTTCCCTAAGCTATAGGACCATAAGTGGAAGTGCCCTAGGCTCTGTTGCTTTGTTTTTTAGATGTTTCAGGAAACACCATACACTTCTCCCGAGTGTCTGTTGGCAATTTACATCCCGCCCATCAGCATAACAAGGCTCCCAGTTCTCCATGGCCTGTCCTGCCTTTCTGGATTTTACACTTTTTTCAGATGGCCCTTTTGACCGGGGGGAAGTGAGACTTCATTGTAGTGCAGATTTCCTTTGCAAGCTTGCTTGGTTGGCCAAAAAGGGCGTATGCGTTTTTTCCTGAATATATTCAGGAAAAAACGCATACGCCATTTTTGGCCAAGTGCATCATTGTGGACGTTCTGCCTCTTTTCCTATGCTTTCAATGCAATTCCAGTCTACCTCCTGAAATCGGTTTCCTGCAATTCTGCCCCGCTTTCAAGTCCTCTTGGCAGCCTTACTTCAGTATATTTTTGGACGATAGCTGTCATTTATAACTCTGCAGGTTTGTGAATTACAGTGCCCCTGAGCTCCTTTCTTCAACTCGCTTTCTTTTGAGCTGGCCGCAACACCGCAGGATGGCTTCAGGCCCTAATCTGGTTCCGGCACGGCACGCTGAGCCTTTGGTTAATTCCTCTTCCTGGTGGGAAATGAGAGTTAAATTTGCCCGTCCAGACACCTCCAGCTAGTCTCTGATTGGTTCTCGCTATTCCTGTTCATCTTCCGCAGAAATTGCAAACTGGGCCAAACAGGAGGTTAAAGGGACTGACTCTCCAAGTCGGGAGGGTGTTAGTAAAGCGTCTGGAATGTTGCACCCGAGTACCAGGGTACGAAAACTGAGACATATTTGAACACGTCTCCCGATCACATGGTTGATCATACTCTAGGTTCCACATGCATGTTTTAGCTGAAGGAAGAATACCTTAAACCTGGGTAGTTGAAACCCGTGGAATGGGTACCATGCAATATGACTTCAAAGGGTCTTCATTTGCTCACCGAACCTCTCCAATCCTATCACTGCTGCGTTTATGCCCCTGTACACATGCTTGATTCTCTTTCGGAGACATAGCAATCCATAGGTTTTAAGATACTTACTAGTCAGGTACATTCTTAGGCATTTAATATGCGGTGTTGAGTCCATTTCGTTGAGCAAGGAGTAGCTCTTGTCTATTCCATATTTGGCTTAAGGAACTTTATCTGTGCTCATTTCAATCTCTGGTTTTATGCAGCACCCCAACTCACCTTTACCCTTAAGCAAGCATAAGTTGGTTTTCTAAATTTGAGACCCTGTTCTGTTCTGTAATTCAGTTCCTGTGTAGCCAAGTTTACATTCCGTGTATTACTGATATCTTATGATGTTTCTTTTTCTGTGTGACTTATTTCAGTTAGAATCATCATACCTGAATCTACTCATTGTGCTGCTAAGGGCCTGATGACATACATTTCATTGCTGAGTGATATTGCTTTGTAAGTAAATACCACAACTTCTTTATCCATTTTTCACTTTCTGCAATGTTGAACTTGTACTGTAAACGAGGTTCTTGTAAACAGAGGCGTCCCAAACTTTGGGGTGGCTGTGTCTTTTTGATTTTAATTTCCCTAAGCTATAGGACCATAAGTGGAAGTGCCCTAGGCTCTGTTGCTTTGTTTTTTAGATGTTTCAGGAAACACCATACACTTCTCCCGAGTGTCTGTTGGCAATTTACATCCCGCCCATCAGCATAACAAGGCTCTCAGTTCTCCATGGCCTGTCCTGCCTTTCTGGATTTTACACTTTTTTCAGATGGCCCTTTTGACCGTGGGGAAGTGAGACTTCATTGTAGTGCAGATTTCCTTTGCAAGCTTGCTTGGTTGGCCAAAAAGGGCGTATGCGTTTTTTCCTGAATATATTCAGGAAAAAACGCATACGCCCTTTTTGGCCAAGTGCATCATTGTGGACGTTCTGCCTCTTTTCCTATGCTTTCAATGCAATTCCAGTCTACCTCCTGAAATCGGTTTCCTGCAATTCTGCCCCGCTTTCAAGTCCTCTTGGCAGCCTTACTTCAGTATATTTTTGGACGATAGCTGTCATTTATAACTCTGCAGGTTTGTGAATTACAGTGCCCCTGAGCTCCTTTCTTCAACTCGCTTTCTTTTGAGCTGGCCGCAACACCGCAGGATGGCTTCAGGCCCTAATCTGGTTCCGGCACGGCACGCTGAGCCTTTGGTTAATTCCTCTTCCTGGTGGGAAATGAGAGTTAAATTTGCCCGTCCAGACACCTCCAGCTAGTCTCTCATTGGTTCTCACTATTCCTGTTCATCTTCCGCAGAAATTGCAAACTGGGCCAAACAGGAGGTTAAAGGGACTGACTCTCCAAGTCGGGAGGGTGTTAGTAAAGCGTCTGGAATGTTGCACCCGAGTACCAGGGTACGAAAACTGAGACATATTTGAACACGTCTCCCGATCACATGGTTGATCATACTCTAGGTTCCACATGCATGTTTTAGCTGAAGGAAGAAAACCTTAAACCTGGGTAGTTGAAACCCGTGGAATGGGTACCATGCAATATGACTTCAAAGGGTCTTCATTTGCTCACCGAACCTCTCCAATCCTATCACTGCTGCGTTTATGCCCCTGTACACATGCTTGATTCTCTTTCAGAGACATAGCAATCCATAGGTTTTAAGATACTTACTAGTCAGGTACATTCTTAGGCGTTTAATATGCAGTGTTGAGTCCATTTCGTTGAGCAAGGAGTAGCTCTTGTCTATTCCATATTTGGCTTAAGGAACTTTATCTGTGCTCATTTCAATCTCTGGTTTTATGCAGCACCCCAACTCACCTTTACCCTTAAGCAAGCATAAGTTGGTTTTCTAAATTTGAGACCCTGTTCTGTTCTGTAATTCAGTTCCTGTGTAGCCAAGTTTACATTCCGTGTATTACTGATATCTTATGATGTTTCTTTTTCTGTGTGACTTATTTCAGTTAGAATCATCATACCTGAATCCACTCATTGTGCTGCTAAGGGCCTGATGACATAGATTTCATTGCTGAGTGATATTGCTTTGTAAGTAAATACCACAACTTCTTTATCCATTTTTCACTTTCTGCGATGTTGAACTTGTACGGTAAACGAGGTTCTTGTAAACAGAGGCGTCCCAAACTTTGGGGTGGCTGTGTCTTTTTGATTTTAATTTCCCTAAGCTATAGGACCATAAGTGGAAGTGCCCTAGGCTCTGTTGCTTTGTTTTTTAGATGTTTCAGGAAACACCATACACTTCTCCCGAGTGTCTGTTGGCAATTTACATCCCGCCCATCAGCATAACAAGGCTCCCAGTTCTCCATGGCCTGTCCTGCCTTTCTGGATTTTACACTTTTTTCAGATGGCCCTTTTGACCGGGGGGAAGTGAGACTTCATTGTAGTGCAGATTTCCTTTGCAAGCTTGCTTGGTTGGCCAAAAAGGGCGTATGCGTTTTTTCCTGAATATATTCAGGAAAAAACGCATACGCCCTTTTTGGCCAAGTGCATCATGGTGGACGTTCTGCCTCTTTTCCTATGCTTTCAATGCAATTCCAGTCTGCCTCCTGAAATCGGTTTCCTGCAATTCTGCCCCGCTTTCAAGTCCTCTTGGCAGCCTTACTTCAGTATATTTTTGGACGATAGCTGTCATTTATAACTCTGCAGGTTTGTGAATTACAGTGCCCCTGAGCTCCTTTCTTCAACTCGCTTTCTTTTGAGCTGGCCGCAACACCGCAGGATGGCTTCAGGCCCTAATCTGGTTCCGGCATGGCACGCTGAGCCTTTGGTTAATTCCTCTTCCTGGTGGGAAATGAGAGTTAAATTTGCCCGTCCAGACACCTTCCAGCTAGTCTCTCATTGGTTCTCGCTATTCCTGTTCATCTTCCGCAGAAATTGCAAACTGGGCCAAACAGGAGGTTAAAGGGACTGACTCTCCAAGTCGGGAGGGTGTTAGTAAAGCGTCTGGAATGTTGCACCCGAGTACCAGGGTACGAAAACTGAGACATATTTGAACACGTCTCCCGATCACATGGTTGATCATACTCTAGGTTCCACATGCATGTTTTAGCTGAAGGAAGAATACCTTAAACCTGGGTAGTTGAAACCCGTGGAATGGGTACCATGCGATATGACTTCAAAGGGTCTTCATTTGCTCACCGAACCTCTCCAATCCTATCACTGCTGCGTTTATGCCCCTGTACACATGCTTGATTCTCTTTCGGAGACATAGCAATCCATAGGTTTTAAGATACTTACTAGTCAGGTACATTCTTAGGCATTTAATATGCGGTGTTGAGTCCATTTCGTTGAGCAAGGAGTAGCTCTTGTCTATTCCATATTTGGCTTAAGGAACTTTATCTGTGCTCATTTCAATCTCTGGTTTTATGCAGCACCCCAACTCACCTTTCCCCTTAAGCAAGCATAAGTTGGTTTTCTAAATTTGAGACCCTGTTCTGTTCTGTAATTCAGTTCCTGTGTAGCCAAGTTTACATTCCGTGTATTACTGATATCTTATGATGTTTCTTTTTCTGTGTGACTTATTTCAGTTAGAATCATCATACCTGAATCCACTCATTGTGCTGCTAAGGGCCTGATGACATAGATTTCATTGCTGAGTGATATTGCTTTGTAAGTAAATACCACAACTTCTTTATCCATTTTTCACTTTCTGCGATGTTGAACTTGTACGGTAAACGAGGTTCTTGTAAACAGAGGCGTCCCAAACTTTGGGGTGGCTGTGTCTTTTTGATTTTAATTTCCCTAAGCTATAGGACCATAAGTGGAAGTGCCCTAGGCTCTGTTGCTTTGTTTTTTCGATGTTTCAGGAAACACCATACACTTCTCCCGAGTGTCTGTTGGCAATTTACATCCCGCCCATCAGCATAACAAGGCTCCCAGTTCTCCATGGCCTGTCCTGCCTTTCTGGATTTTACACTTTTTTCAGATGGCCCTTTTGACCGGGGGGAAGTGAGACTTCATTGTAGTGCAGATTTCCTTTGCAAGCTTGCTTGGTTGGCCAAAAAGGGCGTATGCGTTTTTTCCTGAATATATTCAGGAAAAAACGCATACGCCCTTTTTGGCCAAGTGCATCATGGTGGACGTTCTGCCTCTTTTCCTATGCTTTCAATGCAATTCCAGTCTGCCTCCTGAAATCGGTTTCCTGCAATTCTGCCCCGCTTTCAAGTCCTCTTGGCAGCCTTACTTCAGTATATTTTTGGACGATAGCTGTCATTTATAACTCTGCAGGTTTGTGAATTACAGTGCCCCTGAGCTCCTTTCTTCAACTCGCTTTCTTTTGAGCTGGCCGCAACACCGCAGGATGGCTTCAGGCCCTAATCTGGTTCCGGCACGGCACGCTGAGCCTTTGGTTAATTCCTCTTCCTGGTGGGAAATGAGAGTTAAATTTGCCCGTCCAGACACCTTCCAGCTAGTCTCTCATTGGTTCTCGCTATTCCTGTTCATCTTCCGCAGAAATTGCAAACTGGGCCAAACAGGAGGTTAAAGGGACTGACTCTCCAAGTCGGGAGGGTGTTAGTAAAGCGTCTGGAATGTTGCACCCGAGTACCAGGGTACGAAAACTGAGACATATTTGAACACGTCTCCCGATCACATGGTTGATCATACTCTAGGTTCCACATGCATGTTTTAGCTGAAGGAAGAATACCTTAAACCTGGGTAGTTGAAACCCGTGGAATGGGTACCATGCGATATGACTTCAAAGGGTCTTCATTTGCTCACCGAACCTCTCCAATCCTATCACTGCTGCGTTTATGCCCCTGTACACATGCTTGATTCTCTTTCGGAGACATAGCAATCCATAGGTTTTAAGATACTTACTAGTCAGGTACATTCTTAGGCGTTTAATATGCGGTGTTGTGTCCATTTCGTTGAGCAAGGAGTAGCTCTTGTCTATTCCATATTTGGCTTAAGGAACTTTATCTGTGCTCATTTCAATCTCTGGTTTTATGCAGCACCCCAACTCACCTTTCCCCTTAAGCAAGCATAAGTTGGTTTTCTAAATTTGAGACCCTGTTCTGTTTTGGAATTCAGTTCCTGTGTAGCCAAGTTTACATTCCGTGTATTACTGATATCTTATGATGTTTCTTTTTCTGTGTGACTTATTTCAGTTAGAATCATCATACCTGAATCCACTCATTGTGCTGCTAAGGGCCTGATGACATAGATTTCATTGCAGAGTGATATTGCTTTGTAAGTAAATACCACAACTTCTTTATCCATTTTTCACTTTCTGCGATGTTGAACTTGTACTGTAAACGAGGTTCTTGTAAACAGAGGCGTCCCAATGTTTGGGGTGGCTGTGTCTTTTTGATTTTAATTTCCCTAAGCTATAGGACCATAAGTGGAAGTGCCCTAGGCTCTGTTGCTTTGTTTTTTAGATGTTTCAGGAAACACCATACACTTCTCCCGAGTGTCTGTTGGCAATTTACATCCCGCCCATCAGCATAACAAGGCTCCCAGTTCTCCATGGCCTGTCCTGCCTTTCTGGATTTTACACTTTTTTCAGATGGCCCTTTTGACCGGGGGGAAGTGAGACTTCATTGTAGTGCAGATTTCCTTTGCAAGCTTGCTTGGTTGGCCAAAAAGGGCGTATGCGTTTTTTCCTGAATATATTCAGGAAAAAACACATACGCCCTTTTTGGCCAAGTGCATCATTGTGGACGTTCTGCCTCTTTTCCTATGCTTTCAATGCAATTCCAGTCTACCTCCTGAAATCGGTTTCCTGCAATTCTGCCCCGCTTTCAAGTCCTCTTGGCAGCCTTACTTCAGTATATTTTTGGACGATAGCTGTCATTTATAACTCTGCAGGTTTGTGAATTACAGTGCCCCTGAGCTCCTTTCTTCAACTCGCTTTCTTTTGAGCTGGCCGCAACACCGCAGGATGGCTTCAGGCCCTAATCTGGTTCCGGCACGGCACGCTGAGCCTTTGGTTAATTCCTCTTCCTGGTGGGAAATGAGAGTTAAATTTGCCCGTCCAGACACCTCCAGCTAGTCTCTCATTGGTTCTCGCTATTCCTGTTCATCTTCCGCAGAAATTGCAAACTGGGCCAAACAGGAGGTTAAAGGGACTGACTCTCCAAGTCGGGAGGGTGTTAGTAAAGCGTCTGGAATGTTGCACCCGAGTACCAGGGTACAAAAACTGAGACATATTTGAACACGTCTCCCGATCACATGGTTGATCATACTCTAGGTTCCACATGCATGTTTTAGCTGAAGGAAGAATACCTTAAACCTGGGTAGTTGAAACCCGTGGAATGGGTACCATGCAATATGACTTCAGAGGGTCTTCATTTGCTCACCAAACCTCTCCAATCCTATCACTGCTGCGTTTATGCCCCTGTACACATGCTTGATTCTCTTTCGGAGACATAGCAATCCATAGGTTTTAAGATACTTACTAGTCAGGTACATTCTTAGGCGTTTAATATGCGGTGTTGTGTCCATTTCGTTGAGCAAGGAGTAGCTCTTGTCTATTCCATATTTGGCTTAAGGAACTTTATCTGTGCTCATTTCAATCTCTGGTTTTATGCAGCACCCCAACTCACCTTTCCCCTTAAGCAAGCATAAGTTGGTTTTCTAAATTGGAGACCCTGTTCTGTTTTGGAATTCAGTTCCTGTGTAGCCAAGTTTACATTCCGTGTATTACTGATATCTTATGATGTTTCTTTTTCTGTGTGACTTATTTCAGTTAGAATCATCATACCTGAATCCACTCATTGTGCTGCTAAGGGCCTGATGACATAGATTTCATTGCAGAGTGATATTGCTTTGTAAGTAAATACCACAACTTCTTTATCCATTTTTCACTTTCTGCGATGTTGAACTTGTACTGTAAACGAGGTTCTTGTAAACAGAGGCGTCCCAATCTTTGGGGTGGCTGTGTCTTTTTGATTTTAATTTCCCTAATCTATAGGACCATAAGTGGAAGTGCCCTAGGCTCTGTTGCTTTGTTTTTTCGATGTTTCAGGAAACACCATACACTTCTCCCGAGTGTCTGTTGGCAATTTACATCCCGCCCATCAGCATAACAAGGCTCCCAGTTCTCCATGGCCTGTCCTGCCTTTCTGGATTTTACACTTTTTTCAGATGGCCCTTTTGACCGGGGGGAAGTGAGACTTCATTGTAGTGCAGATTTCCTTTGCAAGCTTGCTTGGTTGGCCAAAAAGGGCGTATGCGTTTTTTCCTGAATATATTCAGGAAAAAACGCATACGCCCTTTTTGGCCAAGTGCATCATGGTGGACGTTCTGCCTCTTTTCCTATGCTTTCAATGCAATTCCAGTCTGCCTCCTGAAATCGGTTTCCTGCAATTCTGCCCCGCTTTCAAGTCCTCTTGGCAGCCTTACTTCAGTATATTTTTGGACGATAGCTGTCATTTATAACTCTGCAGGTTTGTGAATTACAGTGCCCCTGAGCTCCTTTCTTCAACTCGCTTTCTTTTGAGCTGGCCGCAACACCGCAGGATGGCTTCAGGCCCTAATCTGGTTCCGGCACGGCACGCTGAGCCTTTGGTTAATTCCTCTTCCTGGTGGGAAATGAGAGTTAAATTTGCCCGTCCAGACACCTTCCAGCTAGTCTCTCATTGGTTCTCGCTATTCCTGTTCATCTTCCGCAGAAATTGCAAACTGGGCCAAACAGGAGGTTAAAGGGACTGACTCTCCAAGTCGGGAGGGTGTTAGTAAAGCGTCTGGAATGTTGCACCCGAGTACCAGGGTACGAAAACTGAGACATATTTGAACACGTCTCCCGATCACATGGTTGATCATACTCTAGGTTCCACATGCATGTTTTAGCTGAAGGAAGAATACCTTAAACCTGGGTAGTTGAAACCCGTGGAATGGGTACCATGCGATATGACTTCAAAGGGTCTTCATTTGCTCACCGAACCTCTCCAATCCTATCACTGCTGCGTTTATGCCCCTGTACACATGCTTGATTCTCTTTCGGAGACATAGCAATCCATAGGTTTTAAGATACTTACTAGTCAGGTACATTCTTAGGCGTTTAATATGCGGTGTTGTGTCCATTTCGTTGAGCAAGGAGTAGCTCTTGTCTATTCCATATTTGGCTTAAGGAACTTTATCTGTGCTCATTTCAATCTCTGGTTTTATGCAGCACCCCAACTCACCTTTCCCCTTAAGCAAGCATAAGTTGGTTTTCTAAATTTGAGACCCTGTTCTGTTTTGGAATTCAGTTCCTGTGTAGCCAAGTTTACATTCCGTGTATTACTGATATCTTATGATGTTTCTTTTTCTGTGTGACTTATTTCAGTTAGAATCATCATACCTGAATCCACTCATTGTGCTGCTAAGGGCCTGATGACATAGATTTCATTGCAGAGTGATATTGCTTTGTAAGTAAATACCACAACTTCTTTATCCATTTTTCACTTTCTGCGATGTTGAACTTGTACTGTAAACGAGGTTCTTGTAAACAGAGGCGTCCCAATGTTTGGGGTGGCTGTGTCTTTTTGATTTTAATTTCCCTAAGCTATAGGACCATAAGTGGAAGTGCCCTAGGCTCTGTTGCTTTGTTTTTTAGATGTTTCAGGAAACACCATACACTTCTCCCGAGTGTCTGTTGGCAATTTACATCCCGCCCATCAGCATAACAAGGCTCCCAGTTCTCCATGGCCTGTCCTGCCTTTCTGGATTTTACACTTTTTTCAGATGGCCCTTTTGACCGGGGGGAAGCGAGACTTCATTGTAGTGCAGATTTCCTTTGCAAGCTTGCTTGGTTGGCCAAAAAGGGCGTATGCGTTTTTTCCTGAATATATTCAGGAAAAAACACATACGCCCTTTTTGGCCAAGTGCATCATTGTGGACGTTCTGCCTCTTTTCCTATGCTTTCAATGCAATTCCAGTCTACCTCCTGAAATCGGTTTCCTGCAATTCTGCCCCGCTTTCAAGTCCTCTTGGCAGCCTTACTTCAGTATATTTTTGGACGATAGCTGTCATTTATAACTCTGCAGGTTTGTGAATTACAGTGCCCCTGAGCTCCTTTCTTCAACTCGCTTTCTTTTGAGCTGGCCGCAACACCGCAGGATGGCTTCAGGCCCTAATCTGGTTCCGGCACGGCACGCTGAGCCTTTGGTTAATTCCTCTTCCTGGTGGGAAATGAGAGTTAAATTTGCCCGTCCAGACACCTCCAGCTAGTCTCTCATTGGTTCTCGCTATTCCTGTTCATCTTCCGCAGAAATTGCAAACTGGGCCAAACAGGAGGTTAAAGGGACTGACTCTCCAAGTCGGGAGGGTGTTAGTAAAGCGTCTGGAATGTTGCACCCGAGTACCAGGGTACAAAAACTGAGACATATTTGAACACGTCTCCCGATCACATGGTTGATCATACTCTAGGTTCCACATGCATGTTTTAGCTGAAGGAAGAATACCTTAAACCTGGGTAGTTGAAACCCGTGGAATGGGTACCATGCAATATGACTTCAGAGGGTCTTCATTTGCTCACCAAACCTCTCCAATCCTATCACTGCTGCGTTTATGCCCCTGTACACATGCTTGATTCTCTTTCGGAGACATAGCAATCCATAGGTTTTAAGATACTTACTAGTCAGGTACATTCTTAGGCGTTTAATATGCGGTGTTGTGTCCATTTCGTTGAGCAAGGAGTAGCTCTTGTCTATTCCATATTTGGCTTAAGGAACTTTATCTGTGCTCATTTCAATCTCTGGTTTTATGCAGCACCCCAACTCACCTTTCCCCTTAAGCAAGCATAAGTTGGTTTTCTAAATTGGAGACCCTGTTCTGTTTTGGAATTCAGTTCCTGTGTAGCCAAGTTTACATTCCGTGTATTACTGATATCTTATGATGTTTCTTTTTCTGTGTGACTTATTTCAGTTAGAATCATCATACCTGAATCCACTCATTGTGCTGCTAAGGGCCTGATGACATAGATTTCATTGCAGAGTGATATTGCTTTGTAAGTAAATACCACAACTTCTTTATCCATTTTTCACTTTCTGCGATGTTGAACTTGTACTGTAAACGAGGTTCTTGTAAACAGAGGCGTCCCAATCTTTGGGGTGGCTGTGTCTTTTTGATTTTAATTTCCCTAATCTATAGGACCATAAGTGGAAGTGCCCTAGGCTCTGTTGCTTTGTTTTTTAGATGTTTCAGGAAACACCATACACTTCTCCCGAGTGTCTGTTGGCAATTTACATCCCGCCCATCAGCATAACAAGGCTCCCAGTTCTCCATGGCCTGTCCTGCCTTTCTGGATTTTACACTTTTTTCAGATGGCCCTTTTGACCGGGGGGAAGTGAGACTTCATTGTAGTGCAGATTTCCTTTGCAAGCTTGCTTGGTTGGCCAAAAAGGGCGTATGCGTTTTTTCCTGAATATATTCAGGAAAAAACGCATACGCCCTTTTTGGCCAAGTGCATCATTGTGGACGTTCTGCCTCTTTTCCTATGCTTTCAATGCAATTCCAGTCTACCTCCTGAAATCGGTTTCCTGCAATTCTGCCCCGCTTTCAAGTCCTCTTGGCAGCCTTACTTCAGTATATTTTTGGACGATAGCTGTCATTTATAACTCTGCAGGTTTGTGAATTACAGTGCCCCTGAGCTCCTTTCTTCAACTCGCTTTCTTGTGACCTGGCCGCAACACCGCAGGATGGCTTCAGGCCCTAATCTGGTTCCGGCACGGCATGCTGAGCCTTTGGTTAATTCCTCTTCCTGGTGGGAAATGAGAGTTAAATTTGCCCGTCCAGACACCTCCAGCTAGTCTCTCATTGGTTCTCGCTATTCCTGTTCATCTTCCGCAGAAATTGCAAACTGGGCCAAACAGGAGGTTAAAGGGACTGACTCTCCAAGTCGGGAGGGTGTTAGTAAAGCGTCTGGAATGTTGCACCCGAGTACCAGGGTACAAAAATTGAGACATATTTGAACACGTCTCCCGATCACATGGTTGATCATACTCTAGGTTCCACATGCATGTTTTAGCTGAAGGAAGAATACCTTAAACCTGGGTAGTTGAAACCCGTGGAATGGGTACCATGCAATATGACTTCAGAGGGTCTTCATTTGCTCACCAAACCTCTCCAATCCTATCACTGCTGCGTTTATGCCCCTGTACACATGCTTGATTCTCTTTCGGAGACATAGCAATCCATAGGTTTTAAGATACTTACTAGTCAGGTACATTCTTAGGCGTTTAATATGCGGTGTTGTGTCCATTTCGTTGAGCAAGGAGTAGCTCTTGTCTATTCCATATTTGGCTTAAGGAACTTTATCTGTGCTCATTTCAATCTCTGGTTTTATGCAGCACCCCAACTCACCTTTCCCCTTAAGCAAGCATAAGTTGGTTTTCTAAATTTGAGACCCTGTTCTGTTTTGGAATTCAGTTCCTGTGTAGCCAAGTTTACATTCCGTGTATTACTGATATCTTATGATGTTTCTTTTTCTGTGTGACTTATTTCAGTTAGAATCATCATACCTGAATCCACTCATTGTGCTTCTAAGGGCCTGATGACATAGATTTCATTGCAGAGTGATATTGCTTTGTAAGTAAATACCACAACTTCTTTATCCATTTTTCACTTTCTGCGATGTTGAACTTGTACTGTAAACGAGGTTCTTGTAAACAGAGGCGTCCCAAACTTTGGGGTGGCTGTGTCTTTTTGATTTTAATTTCCCTAATCTATAGGACCATAAGTGGAAGTGCCCTAGGCTCTGTTGCTTTGTTTTTTAGATGTTTCAGGAAACACCATACACTTCTCCCGAGTGTCTGTTGGCAATTTACATCCCGCCCATCAGCATAACAAGGCTCCCAGTTCTCCATGGCCTGTCCTGCCTTTCTGGATTTTACACTTTTTTCAGATGGCCCTTTTGACCGGGGGGAAGTGAGACTTCATTGTAGTGCAGATTTCCTTTGCAAGCTTGCTTGGTTGGCCAAAAAGGGCGTATGCGTTTTTTCCTGAATATATTCAGGAAAAAACGCATACGCCCTTTTTGGCCAAGTGCATCATTGTGGACGTTCTGCCTCTTTTCCTATGCTTTCAATGCAATTCCAGTCTACCTCCTGAAATCGGTTTCCTGCAATTCTGCCCCGCTTTCAAGTCCTCTTGGCAGCCTTACTTCAGTATATTTTTGGACGATAGCTGTCATTTATAACTCTGCAGGTTTGTGAATTACAGTGCCCCTGAGCTCCTTTCTTCAACTCGCTTTCTTGTGAGCTGGCCGCAACACCGCAGGATGGCTTCAGGCCCTAATCTGGTTCCGGCACGGCACGCTGAGCCTTTGGTTAATTCCTCTTCCTGGTGGGAAATGAGAGTTAAATTTGCCCGTCCAGACACCTCCAGCTAGTCTCTCATTGGTTCTCGCTATTCCTGTTCATCTTCCGCAGAAATTGCAAACTGGGCCAAACAGGAGGTTAAAGGGACTGACTCTCCAAGTCAGGAGGGTGTTAGTAAAGCGTCTGGAATGTTGCACCCGAGTACCAGGGTACGAAAACTGAGACATATTTGAACACGTCTCCCGATCACATGGTTGATCAGACTCTAGGTTCCACATGCATGTTTTAGCTGAAGGAAGAATACCTTAAACCTGGGTAGTTGAAACCCGTGGAATGGGTACCATGCAATATGACTTCAGAGGGTCTTCATTTGCTCACCGAACCTCTCCAATCCTATCACTGCTGCGTTTATGCCCCTGTACACATGCTTGATTCTCTTTCGGAGACATAGCAATCCATAGGTTTTAAGATACTTACTAGTCAGGTACATTCTTAGGCGTTTAATATGCGGTGTTGTGTCCATTTCATTGAGGAAGGAGTAGCTCTTGTCTATTCCATATTTGGCTTAAGGAACTTTATCTGTGCTCATTTCAATCTCTGGTTTTATGCAGCACCCCAACTCACCTTTCCCCTTAAGCAAGCATAAGTTGGTTTTCTAAATTTGAGACCCTGTTCTGTTTTGGAATTCAGTTCCTGTGTAGCCAAGTTTACATTCCGTGTATTACTGATATCTTATGATGTTTCTTTTTCTGTGTGACTTATTTCAGTTAGAATCATCATACCTGAATCCACTCATTGTGCTGCTAAGGGCCTGATGACATAGATTTCATTGCAGAGTGATATTGTTTTGTAAGTAAATACCACAACTTCTTTATCCATTTTTCACTTTCTGCGATGTTGAACATGTACTGTAAACGAGGTTCGTGTAAACAGAGGCGTCCCAAACTTTGGGGTGGCTGTGTCTTTTTGATTTTAATTTCCCTAATCTATAGGACCATAAGTGGAAGTGCCCTAGGCTCTGTTGCTTTGTTTTTTAGATGTTTCAGGAAACACCATACACTTCTCCCGAGTGTCTGTTGGCAATTTACATCCCGCCCATCAGCATAACAAGGCTCCCAGTTCTCCATGGCCTGTCCTGCCTTTCTGGATTTTACACTTTTTTCAGATGGCCCTTTTGACCGGGGGGAAGTGAGACTTCATTGTAGTGCAGATTTCCTTTGCAAGCTTGCTTGGTTGGCCAAAAAGGGCGTATGCGTTTTTTCCTGAATATATTCAGGAAAAAACGCATATGCCCTTTTTGGCCAAGTGCATCATTGTGGACGTTCTGCCTCTTTTCCTATGCTTTCAATGCAATTCCAGTCTACCTCCTGAAATCGGTTTCCTGCAATTCTGCCCCGCTTTCAAGTCCTCTTGGCAGCCTTACTTCAGTATATTTTTGGACGATAGCTGTCATTTATAACTCTGCAGGTTTGTGAATTACAGTGCCCCTGAGCTCCTTTCTTCAACTCGCTTTCTTTTCAGCTGGCCGCAACACTGCAGGATGGCTTCAGGCCCTAATCTGGTTCCGGCACGGCACGCTGAGCCTTTGGTTAATTCCTCTTCCTGGTGGGAAATGAGAGTTAAATTTGCCCGTCCAGACACCTCCAGCTAGTCTCTCATTGGTTCTCGCTATTCCTGTTCATCTTCCGCAGAAATTGCAAACTGGGCCAAACAGGAGGTTAAAGGGACTGACTCTCCAAGTCAGGAGGGTGTTAGTAAAGCGTCTGGAATGTTGCACCCGAGTACCAGGGTACGAAAACTGAGACATATTTGAACACGTCTCCCGATCACATGGTTGATCAGACTCTAGGTTCCACATGCATGTTTTAGCTGAAGGAAGAATACCTTAAACTTGGGTAGTTGAAACCCGTGGAATGGGTACCATGCAATATGACTTCAAAGGGTCTTCATTTGCTCACCGAACCTCTCCAATCCTATCACTGCTGCGTTTATGCCCCTGTACACATGCTTGATTCTCTTTCGGAGACATAGCAATCCATAGGTTTTAAGATACTTACTAGTCAGGTACATTCTTAGGCATTTAATATGGGGTGTTGAGTCCATTTCGTTGAGCAAGGAGTAGCTCTTGTCTATTCCATATTTGGCTTAAGGAACTTTATCTGTGCTGATTTCAATCTCTGGTTTTATGCAGCACCCCAACTCACCTTTCCCCTTAAGCAAGCATAAGTTGGTTTTCTAAATTTGAGACCCTGTTCTGTTCTGTAATTCAGTTCCTGTGTAGCCAAGTTTACATTCCGTGTATTACTGATATCTTATGATGTTTCTTTTTCTGTGTGACTTATTTCAGTTAGAATCATCATACCTGAATCCACTCATTGTGCTGCTAAGGGCCTGATGACATAGATTTCATTGCAGAGTGATATTGTTTTGTAAGTAAATACCACAACTTCTTTATCCATTTTTCACTTTCTGCGATGTTGAACTTGTACTGTAAACGAGGTTCTTGTAAACAGAGGCGTCCCAAACTTTGGGGTGGCTGTGTCTTTTTTATTTTAATTTCCCTAAGCTATAGGACCATAAGTGGAAGTGCCCTAGGCTCTGTTGCTTTGTTTTTTAGATGTTTCAGGAAACACCATACACTTCTCCCGAGTGTCTGTTGGCAATTTACATCCCGCCCATCAGCATAACAAGGCTCCCAGTTCTCCATGGCCTGTCCTGCCTTTCTGGATTTTACACTTTTTTCAGATGGCCCTTTTGACCGGGGGGAAGTGAGACTTCATTGTAGTGCAGATTTCCTTTGCAAGCTTGCTTGGTTGGCCAAAAAGGGCGTATGCGTTTTTTCCTGAATATATTCAGGAAAAAACGCATACGCCCTTTTTGGCCAAGTGCATCATTGTGGACATTCTGCCTCTTTTCCTATGCTTTCAATGCAATTCCAGTCTACCTCCTGAAATCGGTTTCCTGCAATTCTGCCCCGCTTTCAAGTCCTCTTGGCAGCCTTACTTCAGTATATTTTTGGACGATAGCTGTCATTTATAACTCTGCAGGTTTGTGAATTACAGTGCCCCTGAGCTCCTTTCTTCAACTCGCTTTCTTTTGAGCTGGCCGCAACACCGCAGGATGGCTTCAGGCCCTAATCTGGTTCCGGCACGGCACGCTGAGCCTTTGGTTAATTCCTCTTCCTGGTGGGAAATGAGAGTTAAATTTGCCCGTCCAGACACCTCCAGCTAGTCTCTCATTGGTTCTCGCTATTCCTGTTCATCTTCCGCAGAAATTGCAAACTGGGCCAAACAGGAGGTTAAAGGGACTGACTCTCCAAGTCGGGAGGGTGTTAGTAAAGCATCTGGAATGTTGCACCCGAGTACCAGGGTACAAAAACTGAGACATATTTGAACACGTCTCCCGATCACATGGTTGATCATACTCTAGGTTCCACATGCATGTTTTAGCTGAAGGAAGAATACCTTAAACCTGGGTAGTTGAAACCCGTGGAATGGGTACCATGCAATATGACTTCAGAGGGTCTTCATTTGCTCACCAAACCTCTCCAATCCTATCACTGCTGCGTTTATGCCCCTGTACACATGCTTGATTCTCTTTCGGAGACATAGCAATCCATAGGTTTTAAGATACTTACTAGTCAGGTACATTCTTAGGCGTTTAATATGCGGTGTTGTGTCCATTTCGTTGAGCAAGGAGTAGCTCTTGTCTATTCCATATTTGGCTTAAGGAACTTTATCTGTGCTCATTTCAATCTCTGGTTTTATGCAGCACCCCAACTCACCTTTCCCCTTAAGCAAGCATAAGTTGGTTTTCTAAATTTGAGACCCTGTTCTGTTTTGGAATTCAGTTCCTGTGTAGCCAAGTTTACATTCCGTGTATTACTGATATCTTATGATGTTTCTTTTTCTGTGTGACTTATTTCAGTTAGAATCATCATACCTGAATCCACTCATTGTGCTGCTAAGGGCCTGATGACATAGATTTCATTGCAGAGTGATATTGCTTTGTAAGTAAATACCACAACTTCTTTATCCATTTTTCACTTTCTGCGATGTTGAACTTGTACTGTAAACGAGGTTCTTGTAAACAGAGGCGTCCCAAACTTTGGGGTGGCTGTGTCTTTTTGATTTTAATTTCCCTAATCTATAGGACCATAAGTGGAAGTGCCCTAGGCTCTGTTGCTTTGTTTTTTAGATGTTTCAGGAAACACCATACACTTCTCCCGAGTGTCTGTTGGCAATTTACATCCCGCCCATCAGCATAACAAGGCTCCCAGTTCTCCATGGCCTGTCCTGCCTTTCTGGATTTTACACTTTTTTCAGATGGCCCTTTTGACCGGGGGGAAGTGAGACTTCATTGTAGTGCAGATTTCCTTTGCAAGCTTGCTTGGTTGGCCAAAAAGGGCGTATGCGTTTTTTCCTGAATATATTCAGGAAAAAACGCATACGCCCTTTTTGGCCAAGTGCATCATTGTGGACGTTCTGCCTCTTTTCCTATGCTTTCAATGCAATTCCAGTCTACCTCCTGAAATCGGTTTCCTGCAATTCTGCCCCGCTTTCAAGTCCTCTTGGCAGCCTTACTTCAGTATATTTTTGGACGATAGCTGTCATTTATAACTCTGCAGGTTTGTGAATTACAGTGCCCCTGAGCTCCTTTCTTCAACTCGCTTTCTTGTGACCTGGCCGCAACACCGCAGGATGGCTTCAGGCCCTAATCTGGTTCCGGCACGGCACGCTGAGCCTTTGGTTAATTCCTCTTCCTGGTGGGAAATGAGAGTTAAATTTGCCCGTCCAGACACCTCCAGCTAGTCTCTCATTGGTTCTCGCTATTCCTGTTCATCTTCCGCAGAAATTGCAAACTGGGCCAAACAGGAGGTTAAAGGGACTGACTCTCCAAGTCAGGAGGGTGTTAGTAAAGCGTCTGGAATGTTGCACCCGAGTACCAGGGTACGAAAACTGAGACATATTTGAACACGTCTCCCGATCACATGGTTGATCAGACTCTAGGTTCCACATGCATGTTTTAGCTGAAGGAAGAATACCTTAAACCTGGGTAATTGAAACCCGTGGAATGGGTACCATGCAATATGACTTCAAAGGGTCTTCAGTTGCTCACCGAACCTCTCCAATCCTATCACTGCTGTGTTTATGCCCCTGTACACATGCTTGATTCTCTTTCGGAGACATAGCAATCCATAGGTTTTAAGATACTTACTAGTCAGGTACATTCTTAGGCGTTTAATATGCGGTGTTGAGTCCATTTCTTTGAGCAAGGAGTAGCTCTTGTCTATTCCATATTTGGCTTAAGGAACTTTATCTGTGCTCATTTCAATCTCTGGTTTTATGCAGCACCCCAACTCACCTTTCCCCTTAAGCAAGCATAAGTTGGTTTTCTAAATTTGAGACCCTGTTCTGTTTTGGAATTCAGTTCCTGTGTAGCCAAGTTTACATTCCGTGTATTACTGATATCTTATGATGTTTCTTTTTCTGTGTGACTTATTTCAGTTAGAATCATCATACCTGAATCCACTCATTGTGCTGCTAAGGGCCTGATGACATAGATTTCATTGCTGAGTGATATTGCTTTGTAAGTAAATACCACAACTTCTTTATCCATTTTTCACTTTCTGCGATGTTGAACTTGTACTGTAAACGAGGTTCTTGTAAACAGAGGCGTCCCAAACTTTGGGGTGGCTGTGTCTTTTTGATTTTAATTTCCCTAATCTATAGGACCATAAGTGGAAGTGCCCTAGGCTCTGTTGCTTTGTTTTTTAGATGTTTCAGGAAACACCATACACTTCTCCCGAGTGTCTGTTGGCAATTTACATCCCGCCCATCAGCATAACAAGGCTCCCAGTTCTCCATGGCCTGTCCTGCCTTTCTGGATTTTACACTTTTTTCAGATGGCCCTTTTGACCGGGGGGAAGTGAGACTTCATTGTAGTGCAGATTTCCTTTGCAAGCTTGCTTGGTTGGCCAAAAAGGGCGTATGCGTTTTTTCCTGAATATATTCAGGAAAAAACGCATACGCCCTTTTTGGCCAAGTGCATCATTGTGGACGTTCTGCCTCTTTTCCTATGCTTTCAATGCAATTCCAGTCTACCTCCTGAAATCGGTTTCCTGCAATTCTGCCCCGCTTTCAAGTCCTCTTGGCAGCCTTACTTCAGTATATTTTTGGATGATAGCTGTCATTTATAACTCTGCAGGTTTGTGAATTACAGTGCCCCTGAGCTCCTTTCTTCAACTCGCTTTCTTGTGACCTGGCCGCAACACCGCAGGATGGCTTCAGGCCCTAATCTGGTTCCGGCACGGCACGCTGAGCCTTTGGTTAATTCCTCTTCCTGGTGGGAAATGAGAGTTAAATTTGCCCGTCCAGACACCTCCAGCTAGTCTCTCATTGGTTCTCGCTATTCCTGTTCATCTTCCGCAGAAATTGCAAACTGGGCCAAACAGGAGGTTAAAGGGACTGACTCTCCAAGTCAGGAGGGTGTTAGTAAAGCGTCTGGAATGTTGCACCCGAGTACCAGGGTACGAAAACTGAGACATATTTGAACACGTCTCCCGATCACATGGTTGATCAGACTCTAGGTTCCACATGCATGTTTTAGCTGAAGGAAGAATACCTTAAACCTGGGTAATTGAAACCCGTGGAATGGGTACCATGCAATATGACTTCAAAGGGTCTTCAGTTGCTCACCGAACCTCTCCAATCCTATCACTGCTGTGTTTATGCCCCTGTACACATGCTTGATTCTCTTTCGGAGACATAGCAATCCATAGGTTTTAAGATACTTACTAGTCAGGTACATTCTTAGGCGTTTAATATGCGGTGTTGAGTCCATTTCTTTGAGCAAGGAGTAGCTCTTGTCTATTCCATATTTGGCTTAAGGAACTTTATCTGTGCTCATTTCAATCTCTGGTTTTATGCAGCACCCCAACTCACCTTTCCCCTTAAGCAAGCATAAGTTGGTTTTCTAAATTTGAGACCCTGTCCTGTTTTGGAATTCAGTTCCTGTGTAGCCAAGTTTACATTCCGTGTATTACTGATATCTTATGATGTTTCTTTTTCTGTGTGACTTATTTCAGTTAGAATCATCATACCTGAATCCACTCATTGTGCTGCTAAGGGCCTGATGACATAGATTTCATTGCTGAGTGATATTGCTTTGTAAGTAAATACCACAACTTCTTTATCCATTTTTCACTTTCTGCGATGTTGAACTTGTACTGTAAACGAGGTTCTTGTAAACAGAGGCGTCCCAAACTTTGGGGTGGCTGTGTCTTTTTGATTTTAATTTCCCTAATCTATAGGACCATAAGTGGAAGTGCCCTAGGCTCTGTTGCTTTGTTTTTTAGATGTTTCAGGAAACACCATACACTTCTCCCGAGTGTCTGTTGGCAATTTACATCCCGCCCATCAGCATAACAAGGCTCCCAGTTCTCCATGGCCTGTCCTGCCTTTCTGGATTTTACACTTTTTTCAGATGGCCCTTTTGACCGGGGGGAAGTGAGACTTCATTGTAGTGCAGATTTCCTTTGCAAGCTTGCTTGGTTGGCCAAAAAGGGCGTATGCGTTTTTTCCTGAATATATTCAGGAAAAAACGCATACGCCCTTTTTGGCCAAGTGCATCATTGTGGACGTTCTGCCTCTTTTCCTATGCTTTCAATGCAATTCCAGTCTACCTCCTGAAATCGGTTTCCTGCAATTCTGCCCCGCTTTCAAGTCCTCTTGGCAGCCTTACTTCAGTATATTTTTGGACGATAGCTGTCATTTATAACTCTGCAGGTTTGTGAATTACAGTGCCCCTGAGCTCCTTTCTTCAACTCGCTTTCTTTTGAGCTGGCCGCAACACCGCAGGATGGCTTCAGGCCCTAATCTGGTTCCGGCACGGCACGCTGAGCCTTTGGTTAATTCCTCTTCCTGGTGGGAAATGAGAGTTAAATTTGCCCGTCCAGACACCTCCAGCTAGTCTCTCATTGGTTCTCGCTATTCCTGTTCATCTTCCGCAGAAATTGCAAACTGGGCCAAACAGGAGGTTAAAGGGACTGACTCTCCAAGTCGGGAGGGTGTTAGTAAAGCGTCTGGAATGTTGCACCCGAGTACCAGGG
This sequence comes from Pseudorca crassidens, assembly GCF_039906515.1. Lineage (NCBI taxonomy): Eukaryota > Metazoa > Chordata > Mammalia > Artiodactyla > Delphinidae > Pseudorca > Pseudorca crassidens. Next base: position 729,121 of record NW_027136344.1, read on the forward strand.
TACGAAAACTGAGACATATTTGAACACGTCTCCCGATCACATGGTTGATCATACTCTAGGTTGCACATGCATGTTTTAGCTGAAGGAAGAATACCTTAAACCTGGGTAGTTGAAACCCGTGGAATGGGTACCATGCAATATGACTTCAAAGGGTCTTCATTTGCTCACCGAACCTCTCCAATCCTATCACTGCTGCGTTTATGCCCCTGTACACATGCTTGATTCTCTTTCGGAGACATAGCAATCCATAGGTTTTAAGATACTTACTAGTCAGGTACATTCTTAGGCGTTTAATATGCGGTGTTGAGTCCATTTCGTTGAGCAAGAGGTAGCTCTTGTCTATTCCATATTTGGCTTAAGGAACTTTATCTGTGCTCATTTCAATCTCTGGTTTTATGCAGCACCCCAACTCACCTTTACCCTTAAGCAAGCATAAGTTGGTTTTCTAAATTTGAGACCCTGTTCTGTTCTGTAATTCAGTTCCTGTGTAGCCAAGTTTACATTCCGTGTATTACTGATATCTTATGATGTTTCTTTTTCTGTGTGACTTATTTCAGTTAGAATCATCATACCTGAATCCACTCATTGTGCTGCTAAGGGCCTGATGACATAGATTTCATTGCTGAGTGATATTGCTTTGTAAGTAAATACCACAACTTCTTTATCCATTTTTCACTTTCTGCGATGTTGAACTTGTACTGTAAACGAGGTTCTTGTAAACAGAGGCGTCCCAATGTTTGGGGTGGCTGTGTCTTTTTGATTTTAATTTCCCTAAGCTATAGGACCATAAGTGGAAGTGCCCTAGGCTCTGTTGCTTTGTTTTTTAGATGTTTCAGGAAACACCATACACTTCTCCCGAGTGTCTGTTGGCAATTTACATCCCGCCCATCAGCATAACAAGGCTCCCAGTTCTCCATGGCCTGTCCTGCCTTTCTGGATTTTACACTTTTTTCAGATGGCCCTTTTGACCGGGGGGAAGTGAGACTTCATTGTAGTGCAGATTTCCTTTGCAAGCTTGCTTGGTTGGCCAAAAAGGGCGTATGCGTTTTTTCCTGAATATATTCAGGAAAAAACGCATACGCCCTTTTTGGCCAAGTGCATCATTGTGGACGTTCTGCCTCTTTTCCTATGCTTTCAATGCAATTCCAGTCTACCTCCTGAAATCGGTTTCCTGCAATTCTGCCCCGCTTTCAAGTCCTCTTGGCAGCCTTACTTCAGTATATTTTTGGACGATAGCTGTCATTTATAACTCTGCAGGTTTGTGAATTACAGTGCCCCTGAGCTCCTTTCTTCAACTCGCTTTCTTTTGAGCTGGCCGCAACACCGCAGGATGGCTTCAGGCCCTAATCTGGTTCCGGCACGGCACGCTGAGCCTTTGGTTAATTCCTCTTCCTGGTGGGAAATGAGAGTTAAATTTGCCCGTCCAGACACCTTCCAGCTAGTCTCTCATTGGTTCTCGCTATTCCTGTTCATCTTCCGCAGAAATTGCAAACTGGGCCAAACAGGAGGTTAAAGGGACTGACTCTCCAAGTCGGGAGGGTGTTAGTAAAGCGTCTGGAATGTTGCACCCGAGTACCAGGGTACGAAAACTGAGACATATTTGAACACGTCTCCCGATCACATGGTTGATCATACTCTAGGTTCCACATGCATGTTTTAGCTGAAGGAAGAATACCTTAAACCTGGGTAGTTGAAACCCGTGGAATGGGTACCATGCGATATGACTTCAAAGGGTCTTCATTTGCTCACCGAACCTCTCCAATCCTATCACTGCTGCGTTTATGCCCCTGTACACATGCTTGATTCTCTTTCGGAGACATAGCAATCCATAGGTTTTAAGATACTTACTAGTCAGGTACATTCTTAGGCATTTAATATGCGGTGTTGAGTCCATTTCGTTGAGCAAGGAGTAGCTCTTGTCTATTCCATATTTGGCTTAAGGAACTTTATCTGTGCTCATTTCAATCTCTGGTTTTATGCAGCACCCCAACTCACCTTTCCCCTTAAGCAAGCATAAGTTGGTTTTCTAAATTTGAGACCCTGTTCTGTTCTGTAATTCAGTTCCTGTGTAGCCAAGTTTACATTCCGTGTATTACTGATATCTTATGATGTTTCTTTTTCTGTGTGACTTATTTCAGTTAGAATCATCATACCTGAATCCACTCATTGTGCTGCTAAGGGCCTGATGACATAGATTTCATTGCTGAGTGATATTGCTTTGTAAGTAAATACCACAACTTCTTTATCCATTTTTCACTTTCTGCGATGTTGAACTTGTACGGTAAACGAGGTTCTTGTAAACAGAGGCGTCCCAAACTTTGGGGTGGCTGTGTCTTTTTGATTTTAATTTCCCTAAGCTATAGGACCATAAGTGGAAGTGCCCTAGGCTCTGTTGCTTTGTTTTTTCGATGTTTCAGGAAACACCATACACTTCTCCCGAGTGTCTGTTGGCAATTTACATCCCGCCCATCAGCATAACAAGGCTCCCAGTTCTCCATGGCCTGTCCTGCCTTTCTGGATTTTACACTTTTTTCAGATGGCCCTTTTGACCGGGGGGAAGTGAGACTTCATTGTAGTGCAGATTTCCTTTGCAAGCTTGCTTGGTTGGCCAAAAAGGGCGTATGCGTTTTTTCCTGAATATATTCAGGAAAAAACGCATACGCCCTTTTTGGCCAAGTGCATCATGGTGGACGTTCTGCCTCTTTTCCTATGCTTTCAATGCAATTCCAGTCTGCCTCCTGAAATCGGTTTCCTGCAATTCTGCCCCACTTTCAAGTCCTTTTGGCAGCCTTACTTCAGTATATTTTTGGACGATAGCTGTCATTTATAACTCTGCAGGTTTGTGAATTACAGTGCCCCTGAGCTCCTTTCTTCAACTCGCTTTCTTTTGAGCTGGCCGCAACACCGCAGGATGGCTTCAGGCCCTAATCTGGTTCCGGCACGGCACGCTGAGCCTTTGGTTAATTCCTCTTCCTGGTGGGAAATGAGAGTTAAATTTGCCCGTCCAGACACCTTCCAGCTAGTCTCTCATTGGTTCTCGCTATTCCTGTTCATCTTCCGCAGAAATTGCAAACTGGGCCAAACAGGAGGTTAAAGGGACTGACTCTCCAAGTCGGGAGGGTGTTAGTAAAGCGTCTGGAATGTTGCACCCGAGTACCAGGGTACGAAAACTGAGACATATTTGAACACGTCTCCCGATCACATGGTTGATCATACTCTAGGTTCCACATGCATGTTTTAGCTGAAGGAAGAATACCTTAAACCTGGGTAGTTGAAACCCGTGGAATGGGTACCATGCGATATGACTTCAAAGGGTCTTCATTTGCTCACCGAACCTCTCCAATCCTATCACTGCTGCGTTTATGCCCCTGTACACATGCTTGATTCTCTTTCGGAGACATAGCAATCCATAGGTTTTAAGATACTTACTAGTCAGGTACATTCTTAGGCGTTTAATATGCGGTGTTGAGTCCATTTCGTTGAGCAAGGAGTAGCTCTTGTCTATTCCATATTTGGCTTAAGGAACTTTATCTGTGCTCATTTCAATCTCTGGTTTTATGCAGCACCCCAACTCACCTTTCCCCTTAAGCAAGCATAAGTTGGTTTTCTAAATTTGAGACCCTGTTCTGTTCTGTAATTCAGTTCCTGTGTAGCCAAGTTTACATTCCGTGTATTACTGATATCTTATGATGTTTCTTTTTCTGTGTGACTTATTTCAGTTAGAATCATCATACCTGAATCCACTCATTGTGCTGCTAAGGGCCTGATGACATAGATTTCATTGCTGAGTGATATTGCTTTGTAAGTAAATACCACAACTTCTTTATCCATTTTTCACTTTCTGCGATGTTGAACTTGTACGGTAAACGAGGTTCTTGTAAACAGAGGCGTCCCAAACTTTGGGGTGGCTGTGTCTTTTTGATTTTAATTTCCCTAAGCTATAGGACCATAAGTGGAAGTGCCCTAGGCTCTGTTGCTTTGTTTTTTCGATGTTTCAGGAAACACCATACACTTCTCCCGAGTGTCTGTTGGCAATTTACATCCCGCCCATCAGCATAACAAGGCTCCCAGTTCTCCATGGCCTGTCCTGCCTTTCTGGATTTTACACTTTTTTCAGATGGCCCTTTTGACCGGGGGGAAGTGAGACTTCATTGTAGTGCAGATTTCCTTTGCAAGCTTGCTTGGTTGGCCAAAAAGGGCGTATGCGTTTTTTCCTGAATATATTCAGGAAAAAACGCATACGCCCTTTTTGGCCAAGTGCATCATGGTGGACGTTCTGCCTCTTTTCCTATGCTTTCAATGCAATTCCAGTCTGCCTCCTGAAATCGGTTTCCTGCAATTCTGCCCCGCTTTCAAGTCCTCTTGGCAGCCTTACTTCAGTATATTTTTGGACGATAGCTGTCATTTATAACTCTGCAGGTTTGTGAATTACAGTGCCCCTGAGCTCCTTTCTTCAACTCGCTTTCTTTTGAGCTGGCCGCAACACCGCAGGATGGCTTCAGGCCCTAATCTGGTTCCGGCACGGCACGCTGAGCCTTTGGTTAATTCCTCTTCCTGGTGGGAAATGAGAGTTAAATTTGCCCGTCCAGACACCTTCCAGCTAGTCTCTCATTGGTTCTCGCTATTCCTGTTCATCTTCCGCAGAAATTGCAAACTGGGCCAAACAGGAGGTTAAAGGGACTGACTCTCCAAGTCGGGAGGGTGTTAGTAAAGCGTCTGGAATGTTGCACCCGAGTACCAGGGTACGAAAACTGAGACATATTTGAACACGTCTCCCGATCACATGGTTGATCATACTCTAGGTTCCACATGCATGTTTTAGCTGAAGGAAGAATACCTTAAACCTGGGTAGTTGAAACCCGTGGAATGGGTACCATGCGATATGACTTCAAAGGGTCTTCATTTGCTCACCGAACCTCTCCAATCCTATCACTGCTGCGTTTATGCCCCTGTACACATGCTTGATTCTCTTTCGGAGACATAGCAATCCATAGGTTTTAAGATACTTACTAGTCAGGTACATTCTTAGGCATTTAATATGCGGTGTTGAGTCCATTTCGTTGAGCAAGGAGTAGCTCTTGTCTATTCCATATTTGGCTTAAGGAACTTTATCTGTGCTCATTTCAATCTCTGGTTTTATGCAGCACCCCAACTCACCTTTCCCCTTAAGCAAGCATAAGTTGGTTTTCTAAATTTGAGACCCTGTTCTGTTCTGTAATTCAGTTCCTGTGTAGCCAAGTTTACATTCCGTGTATTACTGATATCTTATGATGTTTCTTTTTCTGTGTGACTTATTTCAGTTAGAATCATCATACCTGAATCCACTCATTGTGCTGCTAAGGGCCTGATGACATAGATTTCATTGCTGAGTGATATTGCTTTGTAAGTAAATACCACAACTTCTTTATCCATTTTTCACTTTCTGCGATGTTGAACTTGTACGGTAAACGAGGTTCTTGTAAACAGAGGCGTCCCAAACTTTGGGGTGGCTGTGTCTTTTTGATTTTAATTTCCCTAAGCTATAGGACCATAAGTGGAAGTGCCCTAGGCTCTGTTGCTTTGTTTTTTCGATGTTTCAGGAAACACCATACACTTCTCCCGAGTGTCTGTTGGCAATTTACATCCCGCCCATCAGCATAACAAGGCTCCCAGTTCTCCATGGCCTGTCCTGCCTTTCTGGATTTTACACTTTTTTCAGATGGCCCTTTTGACCGGGGGGAAGTGAGACTTCATTGTAGTGCAGATTTCCTTTGCAAGCTTGCTTGGTTGGCCAAAAAGGGCGTATGCGTTTTTTCCTGAATATATTCAGGAAAAAACGCATACGCCCTTTTTGGCCAAGTGCATCATGGTGGACGTTCTGCCTCTTTTCCTATGCTTTCAATGCAATTCCAGTCTGCCTCCTGAAATCGGTTTCCTGCAATTCTGCCCCGCTTTCAAGTCCTCTTGGCAGCCTTACTTCAGTATATTTTTGGACGATAGCTGTCATTTATAACTCTGCAGGTTTGTGAATTACAGTGCCCCTGAGCTCCTTTCTTCAACTCGCTTTCTTTTGAGCTGGCCGCAACACCGCAGGATGGCTTCAGGCCCTAATCTGGTTCCGGCACGGCACGCTGAGCCTTTGGTTAATTCCTCTTCCTGGTGGGAAATGAGAGTTAAATTTGCCCGTCCAGACACCTTCCAGCTAGTCTCTCATTGGTTCTCGCTATTCCTGTTCATCTTCCGCAGAAATTGCAAACTGGGCCAAACAGGAGGTTAAAGGGACTGACTCTCCAAGTCGGGAGGGTGTTAGTAAAGCGTCTGGAATGTTGCACCCGAGTACCAGGGTACGAAAACTGAGACATATTTGAACACGTCTCCCGATCACATGGTTGATCATACTCTAGGTTCCACATGCATGTTTTAGCTGAAGGAAGAATACCTTAAACCTGGGTAGTTGAAACCCGTGGAATGGGTACCATGCGATATGACTTCAAAGGGTCTTCATTTGCTCACCGAACCTCTCCAATCCTATCACTGCTGCGTTTATGCCCCTGTACACATGCTTGATTCTCTTTCGGAGACATAGCAATCCATAGGTTTTAAGATACTTACTAGTCAGGTACATTCTTAGGCATTTAATATGCGGTGTTGAGTCCATTTCGTTGAGCAAGGAGTAGCTCTTGTCTATTCCATATTTGGCTTAAGGAACTTTATCTGTGCTCATTTCAATCTCTGGTTTTATGCAGCACCCCAACTCACCTTTCCCCTTAAGCAAGCATAAGTTGGTTTTCTAAATTTGAGACCCTGTTCTGTTTTGGAATTCAGTTCCTGTGTAGCCAAGTTTACATTCCGTGTATTACTGATATCTTATGATGTTTCTTTTTCTGTGTGACTTATTTCAGTTAGAATCATCATACCTGAATCCACTCATTGTGCTGCTAAGGGCCTGATGACATAGATTTCATTGCTGAGTGATATTGCTTTGTAAGTAAATACCACAACTTCTTTATCCATTTTTCACTTTCTGCGATGTTGAACTTGTACGGTAAACGAGGTTCTTGTAAACAGAGGCGTCCCAAACTTTGGGGTGGCTGTGTCTTTTTGATTTTAATTTCCCTAAGCTATAGGACCATAAGTGGAAGTGCCCTAGGCTCTGTTGCTTTGTTTTTTCGATGTTTCAGGAAACACCATACACTTCTCCCGAGTGTCTGTTGGCAATTTACATCCCGCCCATCAGCATAACAAGGCTCCCAGTTCTCCATGGCCTGTCCTGCCTTTCTGGATTTTACACTTTTTTCAGATGGCCCTTTTGACCGGGGGGAAGTGAGACTTCATTGTAGTGCAGATTTCCTTTGCAAGCTTGCTTGGTTGGCCAAAAAGGGCGTATGCGTTTTTTCCTGAATATATTCAGGAAAAAACGCATACGCCCTTTTTGGCCAAGTGCATCATGGTGGACGTTCTGCCTCTTTTCCTATGCTTTCAATGCAATTCCAGTCTGCCTCCTGAAATCGGTTTCCTGCAATTCTGCCCCGCTTTCAAGTCCTCTTGGCAGCCTTACTTCAGTATATTTTTGGACGATAGCTGTCATTTATAACTCTGCAGGTTTGTGAATTACAGTGCCCCTGAGCTCCTTTCTTCAACTCGCTTTCTTTTGAGCTGGCCGCAACACCGCAGGATGGCTTCAGGCCCTAATCTGGTTCCGGCACGGCACGCTGAGCCTTTGGTTAATTCCTCTTCCTGGTGGGAAATGAGAGTTAAATTTGCCCGTCCAGACACCTTCCAGCTAGTCTCTCATTGGTTCTCGCTATTCCTGTTCATCTTCCGCAGAAATTGCAAACTGGGCCAAACAGGAGGTTAAAGGGACTGACTCTCCAAGTCGGGAGGGTGTTAGTAAAGCGTCTGGAATGTTGCACCCGAGTACCAGGGTACGAAAACTGAGACATATTTGAACACGTCTCCCGATCACATGGTTGATCATACTCTAGGTTCCACATGCATGTTTTAGCTGAAGGAAGAATACCTTAAACCTGGGTAGTTGAAACCCGTGGAATGGGTACCATGCGATATGACTTCAAAGGGTCTTCATTTGCTCACCGAACCTCTCCAATCCTATCACTGCTGCGTTTATGCCCCTGTACACATGCTTGATTCTCTTTCGGAGACATAGCAATCCATAGGTTTTAAGATACTTACTAGTCAGGTACATTCTTAGGCGTTTAATATGCGGTGTTGAGTCCATTTCGTTGAGCAAGGAGTAGCTCTTGTCTATTCCATATTTGGCTTAAGGAACTTTATCTGTGCTCATTTCAATCTCTGGTTTTATGCAGCACCCCAACTCACCTTTCCCCTTAAGCAAGCATAAGTTGGTTTTCTAAATTTGAGACCCTGTTCTGTTCTGTAATTCAGTTCCTGTGTAGCCAAGTTTACATTCCGTGTATTACTGATATCTTATGATGTTTCTTTTTCTGTGTGACTTATTTCAGTTAGAATCATCATACCTGAATCCACTCATTGTGCTGCTAAGGGCCTGATGACATAGATTTCATTGCTGAGTGATATTGCTTTGTAAGTAAATACCACAACTTCTTTATCCATTTTTCACTTTCTGCGATGTTGAACTTGTACGGTAAACGAGGTTCTTGTAAACAGAGGCGTCCCAAACTTTGGGGTGGCTGTGTCTTTTTGATTTTAATTTCCCTAAGCTATAGGACCATAAGTGGAAGTGCCCTAGGCTCTGTTGCTTTGTTTTTTCGATGTTTCAGGAAACACCATACACTTCTCCCGAGTGTCTGTTGGCAATTTACATCCCGCCCATCAGCATAACAAGGCTCCCAGTTCTCCATGGCCTGTCCTGCCTTTCTGGATTTTACACTTTTTTCAGATGGCCCTTTTGACCGGGGGGAAGTGAGACTTCATTGTAGTGCAGATTTCCTTTGCAAGCTTGCTTGGTTGGCCAAAAAGGGCGTATGCGTTTTTTCCTGAATATATTCAGGAAAAAACGCATACGCCCTTTTTGGCCAAGTGCATCATGGTGGACGTTCTGCCTCTTTTCCTATGCTTTCAATGCAATTCCAGTCTGCCTCCTGAAATCGGTTTCCTGCAATTCTGCCCCGCTTTCAAGTCCTCTTGGCAGCCTTACTTCAGTATATTTTTGGACGATAGCTGTCATTTATAACTCTGCAGGTTTGTGAATTACAGTGCCCCTGAGCTCCTTTCTTCAACTCGCTTTCTTTTGAGCTGGCCGCAACACCGCAGGATGGCTTCAGGCCCTAATCTGGTTCCGGCACGGCACGCTGAGCCTTTGGTTAATTCCTCTTCCTGGTGGGAAATGAGAGTTAAATTTGCCCGTCCAGACACCTTCCAGCTAGTCTCTCATTGGTTCTCGCTATTCCTGTTCATCTTCCGCAGAAATTGCAAACTGGGCCAAACAGGAGGTTAAAGGGACTGACTCTCCAAGTCGGGAGGGTGTTAGTAAAGCGTCTGGAATGTTGCACCCGAGTACCAGGGTACGAAAACTGAGACATATTTGAACACGTCTCCCGATCACATGGTTGATCATACTCTAGGTTCCACATGCATGTTTTAGCTGAAGGAAGAATACCTTAAACCTGGGTAGTTGAAACCCGTGGAATGGGTACCATGCGATATGACTTCAAAGGGTCTTCATTTGCTCACCGAACCTCTCCAATCCTATCACTGCTGCGTTTATGCCCCTGTACACATGCTTGATTCTCTTTCGGAGACATAGCAATCCATAGGTTTTAAGATACTTACTAGTCAGGTACATTCTTAGGCATTTAATATGCGGTGTTGAGTCCATTTCGTTGAGCAAGGAGTAGCTCTTGTCTATTCCATATTTGGCTTAAGGAACTTTATCTGTGCTCATTTCAATCTCTGGTTTTATGCAGCACCCCAACTCACCTTTCCCCTTAAGCAAGCATAAGTTGGTTTTCTAAATTTGAGACCCTGTTCTGTTCTGTAATTCAGTTCCTGTGTAGCCAAGTTTACATTCCGTGTATTACTGATATCTTATGATGTTTCTTTTTCTGTGTGACTTATTTCAGTTAGAATCATCATACCTGAATCCACTCATTGTGCTGCTAAGGGCCTGATGACATAGATTTCATTGCTGAGTGATATTGCTTTGTAAGTAAATACCACAACTTCTTTATCCATTTTTCACTTTCTGCGATGTTGAACTTGTACGGTAAACGAGGTTCTTGTAAACAGAGGCGTCCCAAACTTTGGGGTGGCTGTGTCTTTTTGATTTTAATTTCCCTAAGCTATAGGACCATAAGTGGAAGTGCCCTAGGCTCTGTTGCTTTGTTTTTTCGATGTTTCAGGAAACACCATACACTTCTCCCGAGTGTCTGTTGGCAATTTACATCCCGCCCATCAGCATAACAAGGCTCCCAGTTCTCCATGGCCTGTCCTGCCTTTCTGGATTTTACACTTTTTTCAGATGGCCCTTTTGACCGGGGGGAAGTGAGACTTCATTGTAGTGCAGATTTCCTTTGCAAGCTTGCTTGGTTGGCCAAAAAGGGCGTATGCGTTTTTTCCTGAATATATTCAGGAAAAAACGCATACGCCCTTTTTGGCCAAGTGCATCATGGTGGACGTTCTGCCTCTTTTCCTATGCTTTCAATGCAATTCCAGTCTGCCTCCTGAAATCGGTTTCCTGCAATTCTGCCCCGCTTTCAAGTCCTCTTGGCAGCCTTACTTCAGTATATTTTTGGACGATAGCTGTCATTTATAACTCTGCAGGTTTGTGAATTACAGTGCCCCTGAGCTCCTTTCTTCAACTCGCTTTCTTTTGAGCTGGCCGCAACACCGCAGGATGGCTTCAGGCCCTAATCTGGTTCCGGCACGGCACGCTGAGCCTTTGGTTAATTCCTCTTCCTGGTGGGAAATGAGAGTTAAATTTGCCCGTCCAGACACCTTCCAGCTAGTCTCTCATTGGTTCTCGCTATTCCTGTTCATCTTCCGCAGAAATTGCAAACTGGGCCAAACAGGAGGTTAAAGGGACTGACTCTCCAAGTCGGGAGGGTGTTAGTAAAGCGTCTGGAATGTTGCACCCGAGTACCAGGGTACGAAAACTGAGACATATTTGAACACGTCTCCCGATCACATGGTTGATCATACTCTAGGTTCCACATGCATGTTTTAGCTGAAGGAAGAATACCTTAAACCTGGGTAGTTGAAACCCGTGGAATGGGTACCATGCGATATGACTTCAAAGGGTCTTCATTTGCTCACCGAACCTCTCCAATCCTATCACTGCTGCGTTTATGCCCCTGTACACATGCTTGATTCTCTTTCGGAGACATAGCAATCCATAGGTTTTAAGATACTTACTAGTCAGGTACATTCTTAGGCATTTAATATGCGGTGTTGAGTCCATTTCGTTGAGCAAGGAGTAGCTCTTGTCTATTCCATATTTGGCTTAAGGAACTTTATCTGTGCTCATTTCAATCTCTGGTTTTATGCAGCACCCCAACTCACCTTTCCCCTTAAGCAAGCATAAGTTGGTTTTCTAAATTTGAGACCCTGTTCTGTTTTGGAATTCAGTTCCTGTGTAGCCAAGTTTACATTCCGTGTATTACTGATATCTTATGATGTTTCTTTTTCTGTGTGACTTATTTCAGTTAGAATCATCATACCTGAATCCACTCATTGTGCTGCTAAGGGCCTGATGACATAGATTTCATTGCTGAGTGATATTGCTTTGTAAGTAAATACCACAACTTCTTTATCCATTTTTCACTTTCTGCGATGTTGAACTTGTACGGTAAACGAGGTTCTTGTAAACAGAGGCGTCCCAAACTTTGGGGTGGCTGTGTCTTTTTGATTTTAATTTCCCTAAGCTATAGGACCATAAGTGGAAGTGCCCTAGGCTCTGTTGCTTTGTTTTTTCGATGTTTCAGGAAACACCATACACTTCTCCCGAGTGTCTGTTGGCAATTTACATCCCGCCCATCAGCATAACAAGGCTCCCAGTTCTCCATGGCCTGTCCTGCCTTTCTGGATTTTACACTTTTTTCAGATGGCCCTTTTGACCGGGGGGAAGTGAGACTTCATTGTAGTGCAGATTTCCTTTGCAAGCTTGCTTGGTTGGCCAAAAAGGGCGTATGCGTTTTTTCCTGAATATATTCAGGAAAAAACGCATACGCCCTTTTTGGCCAAGTGCATCATGGTGGACGTTCTGCCTCTTTTCCTATGCTTTCAATGCAATTCCAGTCTGCCTCCTGAAATCGGTTTCCTGCAATTCTGCCCCGCTTTCAAGTCCTCTTGGCAGCCTTACTTCAGTATATTTTTGGACGATAGCTGTCATTTATAACTCTGCAGGTTTGTGAATTACAGTGCCCCTGAGCTCCTTTCTTCAACTCGCTTTCTTTTGAGCTGGCCGCAACACCGCAGGATGGCTTCAGGCCCTAATCTGGTTCCGGCACGGCACGCTGAGCCTTTGGTTAATTCCTCTTCCTGGTGGGAAATGAGAGTTAAATTTGCCCGTCCAGACACCTTCCAGCTAGTCTCTCATTGGTTCTCGCTATTCCTGTTCATCTTCCGCAGAAATTGCAAACTGGGCCAAACAGGAGGTTAAAGGGACTGACTCTCCAAGTCGGGAGGGTGTTAGTAAAGCGTCTGGAATGTTGCACCCGAGTACCAGGGTACGAAAACTGAGACATATTTGAACACGTCTCCCGATCACATGGTTGATCATACTCTAGGTTCCACATGCATGTTTTAGCTGAAGGAAGAATACCTTAAACCTGGGTAGTTGAAACCCGTGGAATGGGTACCATGCGATATGACTTCAAAGGGTCTTCATTTGCTCACCGAACCTCTCCAATCCTATCACTGCTGCGTTTATGCCCCTGTACACATGCTTGATTCTCTTTCGGAGACATAGCAATCCATAGGTTTTAAGATACTTACTAGTCAGGTACATTCTTAGGCATTTAATATGCGGTGTTGAGTCCATTTCGTTGAGCAAGGAGTAGCTCTTGTCTATTCCATATTTGGCTTAAGGAACTTTATCTGTGCTCATTTCAATCTCTGGTTTTATGCAGCACCCCAACTCACCTTTCCCCTTAAGCAAGCATAAGTTGGTTTTCTAAATTTGAGACCCTGTTCTGTTCTGTAATTCAGTTCTTGTGTAGCCAAGTTTACATTCCGTGTATTACTGATATCTTATGATGTTTCTTTTTCTGTGTGACTTATTTCAGTTAGAATCATCATACCTGAATCCACTCATTGTGCTGCTAAGGGCCTGATGACATAGATTTCATTGCTGAGTGATATTGCTTTGTAAGTAAATACCACAACTTCTTTATCCATTTTTCACTTTCTGCGATGTTGAACTTGTACGGTAAACGAGGTTCTTGTAAACAGAGGCGTCCCAAACTTTGGGGTGGCTGTGTCTTTTTGATTTTAATTTCCCTAAGCTATAGGACCATAAGTGGAAGTGCCCTAGGCTCTGTTGCTTTGTTTTTTAGATGTTTCAGGAAACACCATACACTTCTCCCGAGTGTCTGTTGGCAATTTACATCCCGCCCATCAGCATAACAAGGCTCCCAGTTCTCCATGGCCTGTCCTGCCTTTCTGGATTTTACACTTTTTTCAGATGGCCCTTTTGACCGGGGGGAAGTGAGACTTCATTGTAGTGCAGATTTCCTTTGCAAGCTTGCTTGGTTGGCCAAAAAGGGCGTATGCGTTTTTTCCTGAATATATTCAGGAAAAAACGCATACGCCCTTTTTGGCCAAGTGCATCATGGTGGACGTTCTGCCTCTTTTCCTATGCTTTCAATGCAATTCCAGTCTGCCTCCTGAAATCGGTTTCCTGCAATTCTGCCCCGCTTTCAAGTCCTCTTGGCAGCCTTACTTCAGTATATTTTTGGACGATAGCTGTCATTTATAACTCTGCAGGTTTGTGAATTACAGTGCCCCTGAGCTCCTTTCTTCAACTCGCTTTCTTTTGAGCTGGCCGCAACACCGCAGGATGGCTTCAGGCCCTAATCTGGTTCCGGCACGGCACGCTGAGCCTTTGGTTAATTCCTCTTCCTGGTGGGAAATGAGAGTTAAATTTGCCCGTCCAGACACCTTCCAGCTAGTCTCTCATTGGTTCTCGCTATTCCTGTTCATCTTCCGCAGAAATTGCAAACTGGGCCAAACAGGAGGTTAAAGGGACTGACTCTCCAAGTCGGGAGGGTGTTAGTAAAGCGTCTGGAATGTTGCACCCGAGTACCAGGGTACGAAAACTGAGACATATTTGAACACGTCTCCCGATCACATGGTTGATCATACTCTAGGTTCCACATGCATGTTTTAGCTGAAGGAAGAATACCTTAAACCTGGGTAGTTGAAACCCGTGGAATGGGTACCATGCGATATGACTTCAAAGGGTCTTCATTTGCTCACCGAACCTCTCCAATCCTATCACTGCTGCGTTTATGCCCCTGTACACATGCTTGATTCTCTTTCGGAGACATAGCAATCCATAGGTTTTAAGATACTTACTAGTCAGGTACATTCTTAGGCATTTAATATGCGGTGTTGAGTCCATTTCGTTGAGCAAGGAGTAGCTCTTGTCTATTCCATATTTGGCTTAAGGAACTTTATCTGTGCTCATTTCAATCTCTGGTTTTATGCAGCACCCCAACTCACCTTTCCCCTTAAGCAAGCATAAGTTGGTTTTCTAAATTTGAGACCCTGTTCTGTTTTGGAATTCAGTTCCTGTGTAGCCAAGTTTACATTCCGTGTATTACTGATATCTTATGATGTTTCTTTTTCTGTGTGACTTATTTCAGTTAGAATCATCATACCTGAATCCACTCATTGTGCTGCTAAGGGCCTGATGACATAGATTTCATTGCTGAGTGATATTGCTTTGTAAGTAAATACCACAACTTCTTTATCCATTTTTCACTTTCTGCGATGTTGAACTTGTACGGTAAACGAGGTTCTTGTAAACAGAGGCGTCCCAAACTTTGGGGTGGCTGTGTCTTTTTGATTTTAATTTCCCTAAGCTATAGGACCATAAGTGGAAGTGCCCTAGGCTCTGTTGCTTTGTTTTTTCGATGTTTCAGGAAACACCATACACTTCTCCCGAGTGTCTGTTGGCAATTTACATCCCGCCCATCAGCATAACAAGGCTCCCAGTTCTCCATGGCCTGTCCTGCCTTTCTGGATTTTACACTTTTTTCAGATGGCCCTTTTGACCGGGGGGAAGTGAGACTTCATTGTAGTGCAGATTTCCTTTGCAAGCTTGCTTGGTTGGCCAAAAAGGGCGTATGCGTTTTTTCCTGAATATATTCAGGAAAAAACGCATACGCCCTTTTTGGCCAAGTGCATCATGGTGGACGTTCTGCCTCTTTTCCTATGCTTTCAATGCAATTCCAGTCTGCCTCCTGAAATCGGTTTCCTGCAATTCTGCCCCGCTTTCAAGTCCTCTTGGCAGCCTTACTTCAGTATATTTTTGGACGATAGCTGTCATTTATAACTCTGCAGGTTTGTGAATTACAGTGCCCCTGAGCTCCTTTCTTCAACTCGCTTTCTTTTGAGCTGGCCGCAACACCGCAGGATGGCTTCAGGCCCTAATCTGGTTCCGGCACGGCACGCTGAGCCTTTGGTTAATTCCTCTTCCTGGTGGGAAATGAGAGTTAAATTTGCCCGTCCAGACACCTTCCAGCTAGTCTCTCATTGGTTCTCGCTATTCCTGTTCATCTTCCGCAGAAATTGCAAACTGGGCCAAACAGGAGGTTAAAGGGACTGACTCTCCAAGTCGGGAGGGTGTTAGTAAAGCGTCTGGAATGTTGCACCCGAGTACCAGGGTACGAAAACTGAGACATATTTGAACACGTCTCCCGATCACATGGTTGATCATACTCTAGGTTCCACATGCATGTTTTAGCTGAAGGAAGAATACCTTAAACCTGGGTAGTTGAAACCCGTGGAATGGGTACCATGCGATATGACTTCAAAGGGTCTTCATTTGCTCACCGAACCTCTCCAATCCTATCACTGCTGCGTTTATGCCCCTGTACACATGCTTGATTCTCTTTCGGAGACATAGCAATCCATAGGTTTTAAGATACTTACTAGTCAGGTACATTCTTAGGCATTTAATATGCGGTGTTGAGTCCATTTCGTTGAGCAAGGAGTAGCTCTTGTCTATTCCATATTTGGCTTAAGGAACTTTATCTGTGCTCATTTCAATCTCTGGTTTTATGCAGCACCCCAACTCACCTTTCCCCTTAAGCAAGCATAAGTTGGTTTTCTAAATTTGAGACCCTGTTCTGTTCTGTAATTCAGTTCTTGTGTAGCCAAGTTTACATTCCGTGTATTACTGATATCTTATGATGTTTCTTTTTCTGTGTGACTTATTTCAGTTAGAATCATCATACCTGAATCCACTCATTGTGCTGCTAAGGGCCTGATGACATAGATTTCATTGCTGAGTGATATTGCTTTGTAAGTAAATACCACAACTTCTTTATCCATTTTTCACTTTCTGCGATGTTGAACTTGTACGGTAAACGAGGTTCTTGTAAACAGAGGCGTCCCAAACTTTGGGGTGGCTGTGTCTTTTTGATTTTAATTTCCCTAAGCTATAGGACCATAAGTGGAAGTGCCCTAGGCTCTGTTGCTTTGTTTTTTAGATGTTTCAGGAAACACCATACACTTCTCCCGAGTGTCTGTTGGCAATTTACATCCCGCCCATCAGCATAACAAGGCTCCCAGTTCTCCATGGCCTGTCCTGCCTTTCTGGATTTTACACTTTTTTCAGATGGCCCTTTTGACCGGGGGGAAGTGAGACTTCATTGTAGTGCAGATTTCCTTTGCAAGCTTGCTTGGTTGGCCAAAAAGGGCGTATGCGTTTTTTCCTGAATATATTCAGGAAAAAACGCATACGCCCTTTTTGGCCAAGTGCATCATGGTGGACGTTCTGCCTCTTTTCCTATGCTTTCAATGCAATTCCAGTCTGCCTCCTGAAATCGGTTTCCTGCAATTCTGCCCCGCTTTCAAGTCCTCTTGGCAGCCTTACTTCAGTATATTTTTGGACGATAGCTGTCATTTATAACTCTGCAGGTTTGTGAATTACAGTGCCCCTGAGCTCCTTTCTTCAACTCGCTTTCTTTTGAGCTGGCCGCAACACCGCAGGATGGCTTCAGGCCCTAATCTGGTTCCGGCACGGCACGCTGAGCCTTTGGTTAATTCCTCTTCCTGGTGGGAAATGAGAGTTAAATTTGCCCGTCCAGACACCTTCCAGCTAGTCTCTCATTGGTTCTCGCTATTCCTGTTCATCTTCCGCAGAAATTGCAAACTGGGCCAAACAGGAGGTTAAAGGGACTGACTCTCCAAGTCGGGAGGGTGTTAGTAAAGCGTCTGGAATGTTGCACCCGAGTACCAGGGTACGAAAACTGAGACATATTTGAACACGTCTCCCGATCACATGGTTGATCATACTCTAGGTTCCACATGCATGTTTTAGCTGAAGGAAGAATACCTTAAACCTGGGTAGTTGAAACCCGTGGAATGGGTACCATGCGATATGACTTCAAAGGGTCTTCATTTGCTCACCGAACCTCTCCAATCCTATCACTGCTGCGTTTATGCCCCTGTACACATGCTTGATTCTCTTTCGGAGACATAGCAATCCATAGGTTTTAAGATACTTACTAGTCAGGTACATTCTTAGGCATTTAATATGCGGTGTTGAGTCCATTTCGTTGAGCAAGGAGTAGCTCTTGTCTATTCCATATTTGGCTTAAGGAACTTTATCTGTGCTCATTTCAATCTCTGGTTTTATGCAGCACCCCAACTCACCTTTCCCCTTAAGCAAGCATAAGTTGGTTTTCTAAATTTGAGACCCTGTTCTGTTCTGTAATTCAGTTCCTGTGTAGCCAAGTTTACATTCCGTGTATTACTGATATCTTATGATGTTTCTTTTTCTGTGTGACTTATTTCAGTTAGAATCATCATACCTGAATCCACTCATTGTGCTGCTAAGGGCCTGATGACATAGATTTCATTGCTGAGTGATATTGCTTTGTAAGTAAATACCACAACTTCTTTATCCATTTTTCACTTTCTGCGATGTTGAACTTGTACGGTAAACGAGGTTCTTGTAAACAGAGGCGTCCCAAACTTTGGGGTGGCTGTGTCTTTTTGATTTTAATTTCCCTAAGCTATAGGACCATAAGTGGAAGTGCCCTAGGCTCTGTTGCTTTGTTTTTTAGATGTTTCAGGAAACACCATACACTTCTCCCGAGTGTCTGTTGGCAATTTACATCCCGCCCATCAGCATAACAAGGCTCCCAGTTCTCCATGGCCTGTCCTGCCTTTCTGGATTTTACACTTTTTTCAGATGGCCCTTTTGACCGGGGGGAAGTGAGACTTCATTGTAGTGCAGATTTCCTTTGCAAGCTTGCTTGGCTGGCCAAAAAGGGCGTATGCGTTTTTTCCTGAATATATTCAGGAAAAAACGCATACGCCCTTTTTGGCCAAGTGCATCATTGTGGACGTTCTGCCTCTTTTCCTATGCTTTCAATGCAATTCCAGTCTACCTCCTGAAATCGGTTTCCTGCAATTCTGCCCCGCTTTCAAGTCCTCTTGGCAGCCTTACTTCAGTATATTTTTGGACGATAGCTGTCATTTATAACTCTGCAGGTTTGTGAATTACAGTGCCCCTGAGCTCCTTTCTTCAACTCGCTTTCTTTTGAGCTGGCCGCAACACCGCAGGATGGCTTCAGGCCCTAATCTGGTTCCGGCACGGCACGCTGAGCCTTTGGTTAATTCCTCTTCCTGGTGGGAAATGAGAGTTAAATTTGCCCGTCCAGACACCTCCAGCTAGTCTCTCATTGGTTCTCGCTATTCCTGTTCATCTTCCGCAGAAATTGCAAACTGGGCCAAACAGGAGGTTAAAGGGACTGACTCTCCAAGTCGGGAGGGTGTTAGTAAAGCGTCTGGAATGTTGCACCCGAGTACCAGGGTACGAAAACTGAGACATATTTGAACACGTCTCCCGATCACATGGTTGATCATACTCTAGGTTCCACATGCATGTTTTAGCTGAAGGAAGAATACCTTAAACCTGGGTAGTTGAAACCCGTGGAATGGGTACCATGCAATATGACTTCAAAGGGTCTTCATTTGCTCACCGAACCTCTCCAATCCTATCACTGCTGCGTTTATGCCCCTGTACACATGCTTGATTCTCTTTCGGAGACATAGCAATCCATAGGTTTTAAGATACTTACTAGTCAGGTACATTCTTAGGCATTTAATATGCGGTGTTGAGTCCATTTCGTTGAGCAAGGAGTAGCTCTTGTCTATTCCATATTTGGCTTAAGGAACTTTATCTGTGCTCATTTCAATCTCTGGTTTTATGCAGCACCCCAACTCACCTTTCCCCTTAAGCAAGCATAAGTTGGTTTTCTAAATTTGAGACCCTGTTCTGTTCTGTAATTCAGTTCCTGTGTAGCCAAGTTTACATTCCGTGTATTACTGATATCTTATGATGTTTCTTTTTCTGTGTGACTTATTTCAGTTAGAATCATCATACCTGAATCCACTCATTGTGCTGCTAAGGGCCTGATGACATAGATTTCATTGCTGAGTGATATTGCTTTGTAAGTAAATACCACAACTTCTTTATCCATTTTTCACTTTCTGCGATGTTGAACTTGTACGGTAAACGAGGTTCTTGTAAACAGAGGCGTCCCAAACTTTGGGGTGGCTGTGTCTTTTTGATTTTAATTTCCCTAAGCTATAGGACCATAAGTGGAAGTGCCCTAGGCTCTGTTGCTTTGTTTTTTCGATGTTTCAGGAAACACCATACACTTCTCCCGAGTGTCTGTTGGCAATTTACATCCCGCCCATCAGCATAACAAGGCTCCCAGTTCTCCATGGCCTGTCCTGCCTTTCTGGATTTTACACTTTTTTCAGATGGCCCTTTTGACCGGGGGGAAGTGAGACTTCATTGTAGTGCAGATTTCCTTTGCAAGCTTGCTTGGTTGGCCAAAAAGGGCGTATGCGTTTTTTCCTGAATATATTCAGGAAAAAACGCATACGCCCTTTTTGGCCAAGTGCATCATGGTGGACGTTCTGCCTCTTTTCCTATGCTTTCAATGCAATTCCAGTCTGCCTCCTGAAATCGGTTTCCTGCAATTCTGCCCCGCTTTCAAGTCCTCTTGGCAGCCTTACTTCAGTATATTTTTGGACGATAGCTGTCATTTATAACTCTGCAGGTTTGTGAATTACAGTGCCCCTGAGCTCCTTTCTTCAACTCGCTTTCTTTTGAGCTGGCCGCAACACCGCAGGATGGCTTCAGGCCCTAATCTGGTTCCGGCACGGCACGCTGAGCCTTTGGTTAATTCCTCTTCCTGGTGGGAAATGAGAGTTAAATTTGCCTGTCCAGACACCTTCCAGCTAGTCTCTCATTGGTTCTCGCTATTCCTGTTCATCTTCCGCAGAAATTGCAAACTGGGCCAAACAGGAGGTTAAAGGGACTGACTCTCCAAGTCGGGAGGGTGTTAGTAAAGCGTCTGGAATGTTGCACCCGAGTACCAGGGTACGAAAACTGAGACATATTTGAACACGTCTCCCGATCACATGGTTGATCATACTCTAGGTTCCACATGCATGTTTTAGCTGAAGGAAGAATACCTTAAACCTGGGTAGTTGAAACCCGTGGAATGGGTACCATGCGATATGACTTCAAAGGGTCTTCATTTGCTCACCGAACCTCTCCAATCCTATCACTGCTGCGTTTATGCCCCTGTACACATGCTTGATTCTCTTTCGGAGACATAGCAATCCATAGGTTTTAAGATACTTACTAGTCAGGTACATTCTTAGGCATTTAATATGCGGTGTTGAGTCCATTTCGTTGAGCAAGGAGTAGCTCTTGTCTATTCCATATTTGGCTTAAGGAACTTTATCTGTGCTCATTTCAATCTCTGGTTTTATGCAGCACCCCAACTCACCTTTCCCCTTAAGCAAGCATAAGTTGGTTTTCTAAATTTGAGACCCTGTTCTGTTCTGTAATTCAGTTCTTGTGTAGCCAAGTTTACATTCCGTGTATTACTGATATCTTATGATGTTTCTTTTTCTGTGTGACTTATTTCAGTTAGAATCATCATACCTGAATCCACTCATTGTGCTGCTAAGGGCCTGATGACATAGATTTCATTGCTGAGTGATATTGCTTTGTAAGTAAATACCACAACTTCTTTATCCATTTTTCACTTTCTGCGATGTTGAACTTGTACGGTAAACGAGGTTCTTGTAAACAGAGGCGTCCCAAACTTTGGGGTGGCTGTGTCTTTTTGATTTTAATTTCCCTAAGCTATAGGACCATAAGTGGAAGTGCCCTAGGCTCTGTTGCTTTGTTTTTTAGATGTTTCAGGAAACACCATACACTTCTCCCGAGTGTCTGTTGGCAATTTACATCCCGCCCATCAGCATAACAAGGCTCCCAGTTCTCGATGGCCTGTCCTGCCTTTCTGGATTTTACACTTTTTTCAGATGGCCCTTTTGACCGGGGGGAAGTGAGACTTCATTGTAGTGCAGATTTCCTTTGCAAGCTTGCTTGGTTGGCCAAAAAGGGCGTATGCGTTTTTTCCTGAATATATTCAGGAAAAAACGCATACGCCCTTTTTGGCCAAGTGCATCATGGTGGACGTTCTGCCTCTTTTCCTATGCTTTCAATGCAATTCCAGTCTGCCTCCTGAAATCGGTTTCCTGCAATTCTGCCCCGCTTTCAAGTCCTCTTGGCAGCCTTACTTCAGTATATTTTTGGACGATAGCTGTCATTTATAACTCTGCAGGTTTGTGAATTACAGTGCCCCTGAGCTCCTTTCTTCAACTCGCTTTCTTTTGAGCTGGCCGCAACACCGCAGGATGGCTTCAGGCCCTAATCTGGTTCCGGCACGGCACGCTGAGCCTTTGGTTAATTCCTCTTCCTGGTGGGAAATGAGAGTTAAATTTGCCCGTCCAGACACCTTCCAGCTAGTCTCTCATTGGTTCTCGCTATTCCTGTTCATCTTCCGCAGAAATTGCAAACTGGGCCAAACAGGAGGTTAAAGGGACTGACTCTCCAAGTCGGGAGGGTGTTAGTAAAGCGTCTGGAATGTTGCACCCGAGTACCAGGGTACGAAAACTGAGACATATTTGAACACGTCTCCCGATCACATGGTTGATCATACTCTAGGTTCCACATGCATGTTTTAGCTGAAGGAAGAATACCTTAAACCTGGGTAGTTGAAACCCATGGAATGGGTACCATGCGATATGACTTCAAAGGGTCTTCATTTGCTCACCGAACCTCTCCAATCCTATCACTGCTGCGTTTATGCCCCTGTACACATGCTTGATTCTCTTTCGGAGACATAGCAATCCATAGGTTTTAAGATACTTACTAGTCAGGTACATTCTTAGGCATTTAATATGCGGTGTTGAGTCCATTTCGTTGAGCAAGGAGTAGCTCTTGTCTATTCCATATTTGGCTTAAGGAACTTTATCTGTGCTCATTTCAATCTCTGGTTTTATGCAGCACCCCAACTCACCTTTCCCCTTAAGCAAGCATAAGTTGGTTTTCTAAATTTGAGACCCTGTTCTGTTCTGTAATTCAGTTCCTGTGTAGCCAAGTTTACATTCCGTGTATTACTGATATCTTATGATGTTTCTTTTTCTGTGTGACTTATTTCAGTTAGAATCATCATACCTGAATCCACTCATTGTGCTGCTAAGGGCCTGATGACATAGATTTCATTGCTGAGTGATATTGCTTTGTAAGTAAATACCACAACTTCTTTATCCATTTTTCACTTTCTGCGATGTTGAACTTGTACGGTAAACGAGGTTCTTGTAAACAGAGGCGTCCCAAACTTTGGGGTGGCTGTGTCTTTTTGATTTTAATTTCCCTAAGCTATAGGACCATAAGTGGAAGTGCCCTAGGCTCTGTTGCTTTGTTTTTTAGATGTTTCAGGAAACACCATACACTTCTCCCGAGTGTCTGTTGGCAATTTACATCCCGCCCATCAGCATAACAAGGCTCCCAGTTCTCCATGGCCTGTCCTGCCTTTCTGGATTTTACACTTTTTTCAGATGGCCCTTTTGACCGGGGGGAAGTGAGACTTCATTGTAGTGCAGATTTCCTTTGCAAGCTTGCTTGGTTGGCCAAAAAGGGCGTATGCGTTTTTTCCTGAATATATTCAGGAAAAAACGCATACGCCCTTTTTGGCCAAGTGCATCATTGTGGACGTTCTGCCTCTTTTCCTATGCTTTCAATGCAATTCCAGTCTACCTCCTGAAATCGGTTTCCTGCAATTCTGCCCCGCTTTCAAGTCCTCTTGGCAGCCTTACTTCAGTATATTTTTGGACGATAGCTGTCATTTATAACTCTGCAGGTTTGTGAATTACAGTGCCCCTGAGCTCCTTTCTTCAACTCGCTTTCTTTTGAGCTGGCCGCAACACCGCAGGATGGCTTCAGGCCCTAATCTGGTTCCGGCACGGCACGCTGAGCCTTTGGTTAATTCCTCTTCCTGGTGGGAAATGAGAGTTAAATTTGCCCGTCCAGACACCTCCAGCTAGTCTCTCATTGGTTCTCGCTATTCCTGTTCATCTTCCGCAGAAATTGCAAACTGGGCCAAACAGGAGGTTAAAGGGACTGACTCTCCAAGTCGGGAGGGTGTTAGTAAAGCGTCTGGAATGTTGCACCCGAGTACCAGGGTACGAAAACTGAGACATATTTGAACATGTCTCCCGATCACATGGTTGATCATACTCTAGGTTCCACATGCATGTTTTAGCTGAAGGAAGAATACCTTAAACCTGGGTAGTTGAAACCCGTGGAATGGGTACCATGCAATATGACTTCAAAGGGTCTTCATTTGCTCACCGAACCTCTCCAATCCTATCACTGCTGCGTTTATGCCCCTGTACACATGCTTGATTCTCTTTCGGAGACATAGCAATCCATAGGTTTTAAGATACTTACTAGTCAGGTACATTCTTAGGCGTTTAATATGCGGTGTTGAGTCCATTTCGTTGAGCAAGGAGTAGCTCTTGTCTATTCCATATTTGGCTTAAGGAACTTTATCTGTGCTCATTTCAATCTCTGGTTTTATGCAGCACCCCAACTCACCTTTCCCCTTAAGCAAGCATAAGTTGGTTTTCTAAATTTGAGACCCTGTTCTGTTCTGTAATTCAGTTCCTGTGTAGCCAAGTTTACATTCCATGTATTACTGATATCTTATGATGTTTCTTTTTCTGTGTGACTTATTTCAGTTAGAATCATCATACCTGAATCCACTCATTGTGCTGCTAAGGGCCTGATGACATAGATTTCATTGCTGAGTGATATTGCTTTGTAAGTAAATACCACAACTTCTTTATCCATTTTTCACTTTCTGCGATGTTGAACTTGTACTGTAAACGAGGTTCTTGTAAACAGAGGCGTCCCAAACTTTGGGGTGGCTGTGTCTTTTTGATTTTAATTTCCCTAAGCTATAGGACCATAAGTGGAAGTGCCCTAGGCTCTGTTGCTTTGTTTTTTAGATGTTTCAGGAAACACCATACACTTCTCCCGAGTGTCTGTTGGCAATTTACATCCCGCCCATCAGCATAACAAGGCTCCCAGTTCTCCATGGCCTGTCCTGCCTTTCTGGATTTTACACTTTTTTCAGATGGCCCTTTTGACCGGGGGGAAGTGAGACTTCATTGTAGTGCAGATTTCCTTTGCAAGCTTGCTTGGTTGGCCAAAAAGGGCGTATGCGTTTTTTCCTGAATATATTCAGGAAAAAACGCATACGCCCTTTTTGGCCAAGTGCATCATGGTGGACGTTCTGCCTCTTTTCCTATGCTTTCAATGCAATTCCAGTCTGCCTCCTGAAATCGGTTTCCTGCAATTCTGCCCCGCTTTCAAGTCCTCTTGGCAGCCTTACTTCAGTATATTTTTGGACGATAGCTGTCATTTATAACTCTGCAGGTTTGTGAATTACAGTGCCCCTGAGCTCCTTTCTTCAACTCGCTTTCTTTTGAGCTGGCCGCAACACCGCAGGATGGCTTCAGGCCCTAATCTTGTTCCGGCACGGCACGCTGAGCCTTTGGTTAATTCCTCTTCCTGGTGGGAAATGAGAGTTAAATTTGCCCGTCCAGACACCTCCAGCTAGTCTCTCATTGGTTCTCGCTATTCCTGTTCATCTTCCGCAGAAATTGCAAACTGGGCCAAACAGGAGGTTAAAGGGACTGACTCTCCAAGTCGGGAGGGTGTTAGTAAAGCGTCTGGAATGTTGCACCCGAGTACCAGGGTACGAAAACTGAGACATATTTGAACACGTCTCCCGATCACATGGTTGATCATACTCTAGGTTCCACATGCATGTTTTAGCTGAAGGAAGAATACCTTAAACCTGGGTAGTTGAAACCCGTGGAATGGGTACCATGCAATATGACTTCAAAGGGTCTTCATTTGCTCACCGAACCTCTCCAATCCTATCACTGCTGCGTTTATGCCCCTGTACACATGCTTGATTCTCTTTCGGAGACATAGCAATCCATAGGTTTTAAGATACTTACTAGTCAGGTACATTCTTAGGCATTTAATATGCGGTGTTGAGTCCATTTCGTTGAGCAAGGAGTAGCTCTTGTCTATTCCATATTTGGCTTAAGGAACTTTATCTGTGCTCATTTCAATCTCTGGTTTTATGCAGCACCCCAACTCACCTTTCCCCTTAAGCAAGCATAAGTTGGTTTTCTAAATTTGAGACCCTGTTCTGTTCTGTAATTCAGTTCCTGTGTAGCCAAGTTTACATTCCGTGTATTACTGATATCTTATGATGTTTCTTTTTCTGTGTGACTTATTTCAGTTAGAATCATCATACCTGAATCCACTCATTGTGCTGCTAAGGGCCTGATGACATAGATTTCATTGCTGAGTGATATTGCTTTGTAAGTAAATACCACAACTTCTTTATCCATTTTTCACTTTCTGCGATGTTGAACTTGTACGGTAAACGAGGTTCTTGTAAACAGAGGCGTCCCAAACTTTGGGGTGGCTGTGTCTTTTTGATTTTAATTTCCCTAAGCTATAGGACCATAAGTGGAAGTGCCCTAGGCTCTGTTGCTTTGTTTTTTAGATGTTTCAGGAAACACCATACACTTCTCCCGAGTGTCTGTTGGCAATTTACATCCCGCCCATCAGCATAACAAGGCTCCCAGTTCTCCATGGCCTGTCCTGCCTTTCTGGATTTTACACTTTTTTCAGATGGCCCTTTTGACCGGGGGGAAGTGAGACTTCATTGTAGTGCAGATTTCCTTTGCAAGCTTGCTTGGTTGGCCAAAAAGGGCGTATGCGTTTTTTCCTGAATATATTCAGGAAAAAACGCATACGCCCTTTTTGGCCAAGTGCATCATTGTGGACGTTCTGCCTCTTTTCCTATGCTTTCAATGCAATTCCAGTCTACCTCCTGAAATCGGTTTCCTGCAATTCTGCCCCGCTTTCAAGTCCTCTTGGCAGCCTTACTTCAGTATATTTTTGGACGATAGCTGTCATTTATAACTCTGCAGGTTTGTGAATTACAGTGCCCCTGAGCTCCTTTCTTCAACTCGCTTTCTTGTGACCTGGCCGCAACACCGCAGGATGGCTTCAGGCCCTAATCTGGTTCCGGCACGGCATGCTGAGCCTTTGGTTAATTCCTCTTCCTGGTGGGAAATGAGAGTTAAATTTGCCCGTCCAGACACCTCCAGCTAGTCTCTCATTGGTTCTCGCTATTCCTGTTCATCTTCCGCAGAAATTGCAAACTGGGCCAAACAGGAGGTTAAAGGGACTGACTCTCCAAGTCGGGAGGGTGTTAGTAAAGCGTCTGGAATGTTGCACCCGAGTACCAGGGTACGAAAACTGAGACATATTTGAACACGTCTCCCGATCACATGGTTGATCATACTCTAGGTTCCACATGCATGTTTTAGCTGAAGGAAGAATACCTTAAACCTGGGTAGTTGAAACCCGTGGAATGGGTACCATGCAATATGACTTCAAAGGGTCTTCATTTGCTCACCGAACCTCTCCAATCCTATCACTGCTGCGTTTATGCCCCTGTACACATGCTTGATTCTCTTTCGGAGACATAGCAATCCATAGGTTTTAAGATACTTACTAGTCAGGTACATTCTTAGGCATTTAATATGCGGTGTTGAGTCCATTTCGTTGAGCAAGGAGTAGCTCTTGTCTATTCCATATTTGGCTTAAGGAACTTTATCTGTGCTCATTTCAATCTCTGGTTTTATGCAGCACCCCAACTCACCTTTCCCCTTAAGCAAGCATAAGTTGGTTTTCTAAATTTGAGACCCTGTTCTGTTCTGTAATTCAGTTCCTGTGTAGCCAAGTTTACATTCCGTGTATTACAGATATCTTATGATGTTTCTTTTTCTGTGTGACTTATTTCAGTTAGAATCATCATACCTGAATCCACTCATTGTGCTGCTAAGGGCCTGATGACATAGATTTCATTGCTGAGTGATATTGCTTTGTAAGTAAATACCACAACTTCTTTATCCATTTTTCACTTTCTGCGATGTTGAACTTGTACGGTAAACGAGGTTCTTGTAAACAGAGGCGTCCCAAACTTTGGGGTGGCTGTGTCTTTTTGATTTTAATTTCCCTAAGCTATAGGACCATAAGTGGAAGTGCCCTAGGCTCTGTTGCTTTGTTTTTTCGATGTTTCAGGAAACACCATACACTTCTCCCGAGTGTCTGTTGGCAATTTACATCCCGCCCATCAGCATAACAAGGCTCCCAGTTCTCCATGGCCTGTCCTGCCTTTCTGGATTTTACACTTTTTTCAGATGGCCCTTTTGACCGGGGGGAAGTGAGACTTCATTGTAGTGCAGATTTCCTTTGCAAGCTTGCTTGGTTGGCCAAAAAGGGCGTATGCGTTTTTTCCTGAATATATTCAGGAAAAAACGCATACGCCCTTTTTGGCCAAGTGCATCATTGTGGACGTTCTGCCTCTTTTCCTATGCTTTCAATGCAATTCCAGTCTACCTCCTGAAATCGGTTTCCTGCAATTCTGCCCCGCTTTCAAGTCCTCTTGGCAGCCTTACTTCAGTATATTTTTGGACGATAGCTGTCATTTATAACTCTGCAGGTTTGTGAATTACAGTGCCCCTGAGCTCCTTTCTTCAACTCGCTTTCTTTTGAGCTGGCCGCAACACCGCAGGATGTCTTCAGGCCCTAATCTGGTTCCGGCAGGGCACGCTGAGCCTTTGGTTAATTCCTCTTCCTGGTGGGAAATGAGAGTTAAATTTGCCCGTCCAGACACCTCCAGCTAGTCTCTCATTGGTTCTCGCTATTCCTGTTCATCTTCCGCAGAAATTGCAAACTGGGCCAAACAGGAGGTTAAAGGGACTGACTCTCCAAGTCGGGAGGGTGTTAGTAAAGCGTCTGGAATGTTGCACCCGAGTACCAGGGTACGAAAACTGAGACATATTTGAACACGTCTCCCGATCACATGGTTGATCATACTCTAGGTTCCACATGCATGTTTTAGCTGAAGGAAGAATACCTTAAACCTGGGTAGTTGAAACCCGTGGAATGGGTACCATGCAATATGACTTCAAAGGGTCTTCATTTGCTCACCGAACCTCTCCAATCCTATCACTGCTGCGTTTATGCCCCTGTACACATGCTTGATTCTCTTTCGGAGACATAGCAATCCATAGGTTTTAAGATACTTACTAGTCAGGTACATTCTTAGGCATTTAATATGCGGTGTTGAGTCCATTTCGTTGAGCAAGGAGTAGCTCTTGTCTATTCCATATTTGGCTTAAGGAACTTTATCTGTGCTCATTTCAATCTCTGGTTTTATGCAGCACCCCAACTCACCTTTCCCCTTAAGCAAGCATAAGTTGGTTTTCTAAATTTGAGACCCTGTTCTGTTCTGTAATTCAGTTCCTGTGTAGCCAAGTTTACATTCCGTGTATTACTGATATCTTATGATGTTTCTTTTTCTGTGTGACTTATTTCAGTTAGAATCATCATACCTGAATCCACTCATTGTGCTGCTAAGGGCCTGATGACATAGATTTCATTGCTGAGTGATATTGCTTTGTAAGTAAATACCACAACTTCTTTATCCATTTTTCACTTTCTGCGATGTTGAACTTGTACGGTAAACGAGGTTCTTGTAAACAGAGGCGTCCCAAACTTTGGGGTGGCTGTGTCTTTTTGATTTTAATTTCCCTAAGCTATAGGACCATAAGTGGAAGTGCCCTAGGCTCTGTTGCTTTGTTTTTTAGATGTTTCAGGAAACACCATACACTTCTCCCGAGTGTCTGTTGGCAATTTACATCCCGCCCATCAGCATAACAAGGCTCCCAGTTCTCCATGGACTGTCCTGCCTTTCTGGATTTTACACTTTTTTCAGATGGCCCTTTTGACCGGGGGGAAGTGAGACTTCATTGTAGTGCAGATTTCCTTTGCAAGCTTGCTTGGTTGGCCAAAAAGGGCGTATGCGTTTTTTCCTGAATATATTCAGGAAAAAACGCATACGCCCTTTTTGGCCAAGTGCATCATGGTGGACGTTCTGCCTCTTTTCCTATGCTTTCAATGCAATTCCAGTCTGCCTCCTGAAATCGGTTTCCTGCAATTCTGCCCCGCTTTCAAGTCCTCTTGGCAGCCTTACTTCAGTATATTTTTGGACGATAGCTGTCATTTATAACTCTGCAGGTTTGTGAATTACAGTGCCCCTGAGCTCCTTTCTTCAACTCGCTTTCTTGTGACCTGGCCGAAACACCGCAGGATGGCTTCAGGCCCTAATCTGGTTCCGGCACGGCATGCTGAGCCTTTGCTTAATTCCTCTTCCTGGTGGGAAATGAGAGTTAAATTTGCCCGTCCAGACACCTCCAGCTAGTCTCTCATTGGTTCTCGCTATTCCTGTTCATCTTCCGCAGAAATTGCAAACTGGGCCAAACAGGAGGTTAAAGGGACTGACTCTCCAAGTCGGGAGGGTGTTAGTAAAGCGTCTGGAATGTTGCACCCGAGTACCAGGGTACGAAAACTGAGACATATTTGAACACGTCTCCCGATCACATGGTTGATCATACTCTAGGTTCCACATGCATGTTTTAGCTGAAGGAAGAATACCTTAAACCTGGGTAGTTGAAACCCGTGGAATGGGTACCATGCAATATGACTTCAAAGGGTCTTCATTTGCTCACCGAACCTCTCCAATCCTATCACTGCTGCGTTTATGCCCCTGTACACATGCTTGATTCTCTTTCGGAGATATAGCAATCCATAGGTTTTAAGATACTTACTAGTCAGGTACATTCTTAGGCATTTAATATGCGGTGTTGAGTCCATTTCGTTGAGCAAGGAGTAGCTCTTGTCTATTCCATATTTGGCTTAAGGAACTTTATCTGTGCTCATTTCAATCTCTGGTTTTATGCAGCACCCCAACTCACCTTTCCCCTTAAGCAAGCATAAGTTGGTTTTCTAAATTTGAGACCCTGTTCTGTTCTGTAATTCAGTTCCTGTGTAGCCAAGTTTACATTCCGTGTATTACAGATATCTTATGATGTTTCTTTTTCTGTGTGACTTATTTCAGTTAGAATCATCATACCTGAATCCACTCATTGTGCTGCTAAGGGCCTGATGACATAGATTTCATTGCTGAGTGATATTGCTTTGTAAGTAAATACCACAACTTCTTTATCCATTTTTCACTTTCTGCGATGTTGAACTTGTACGGTAAACGAGGTTCTTGTAAACAGAGGCGTCCCAAACTTTGGGGTGGCTGTGTCTTTTTGATTTTAATTTCCCTAAGCTATAGGACCATAAGTGGAAGTGCCCTAGGCTCTGTTGCTTTGTTTTTTCGATGTTTCAGGAAACACCATACACTTCTCCCGAGTGTCTGTTGGCAATTTACATCCCGCCCATCAGCATAACAAGGCTCCCAGTTCTCCATGGCCTGTCCTGCCTTTCTGGATTTTACACTTTTTTCAGATGGCCCTTTTGACCGGGGGGAAGTGAGACTTCATTGTAGTGCAGATTTCCTTTGCAAGCTTGCTTGGTTGGCCAAAAAGGGCGTATGCGTTTTTTCCTGAATATATTCAGGAAAAAACGCATACGCCCTTTTTGGCCAAGTGCATCATTGTGGACGTTCTGCCTCTTTTCCTATGCTTTCAATGCAATTCCAGTCTACCTCCTGAAATCGGTTTCCTGCAATTCTGCCCCGCTTTCAAGTCCTCTTGGCAGCCTTACTTCAGTATATTTTTGGACGATAGCTGTCATTTATAACTCTGCAGGTTTGTGAATTACAGTGCCCCTGAGCTCCTTTCTTCAACTCGCTTTCTTTTGAGCTGGCCGCAACACCGCAGGATGGCTTCAGGCCCTAATCTGGTTCCGGCACGGCACGCTGAGCCTTTGGTTAATTCCTCTTCCTGGTGGGAAATGAGAGTTAAATTTGCCCGTCCAGACACCTCCAGCTAGTCTCTCATTGGTTCTCGCTATTCCTGTTCATCTTCCGCAGAAATTGCAAACTGGGCCAAACAGGAGGTTAAAGGGACTGACTCTCCAAGTCGGGAGGGTGTTAGTAAAGCGTCTGGAATGTTGCACCCGAGTACCAGGGTACGAAAACTGAGACATATTTGAACACGTCTCCCGATCACATGGTTGATCATACTCTAGGTTCCACATGCATGTTTTAGCTGAAGGAAGAATACCGTAAACCTGGGTAGTTGAAACCCGTGGAATGGGTACCATGCAATATGACTTCAAAGGGTCTTCATTTGCTCACCGAACCTCTCCAATCCTATCACTGCTGCGTTTATGCCCCTGTACACATGCTTGATTCTCTTTCGGAGACATAGCAATCCATAGGTTTTAAGATACTTACTAGTCAGGTACATTCTTAGGCATTTAATATGCGGTGTTGAGTCCATTTCGTTGAGCAAGGAGTAGCTCTTGTCTATTCCATATTTGGCTTAAGGAACTTTATCTGTGCTCATTTCAATCTCTGGTTTTATGCAGCACCCCAACTCACCTTTCCCCTTAAGCAAGCATAAGTTGGTTTTCTAAATTTGAGACCCTGTTCTGTTCTGTAATTCAGTTCCTGTGTAGCCAAGTTTACATTCCGTGTATTACTGATATCTTATGATGTTTCTTTTTCTGTGTGACTTATTTCAGTTAGAATCATCATACCTGAATCCACTCATTGTGCTGCTAAGGGCCTGATGACATAGATTTCATTGCTGAGTGATATTGCTTTGTAAGTAAATACCACAACTTCTTTATCCATTTTTCACTTTCTGCGATGTTGAACTTGTACGGTAAACGAGGTTCTTGTAAACAGAGGCGTCCCAAACTTTGGGGTGGCTGTGTCTTTTTGATTTTAATTTCCCTAAGCTATAGGACCATAAGTGGAAGTGCCCTAGGCTCTGTTGCTTTGTTTTTTAGATGTTTCAGGAAACACCATACACTTCTCCCGAGTGTCTGTTGGCAATTTACATCCCGCCCATCAGCATAACAAGGCTCCCAGTTCTCCATGGCCTGTCCTGCCTTTCTGGATTTTACACTTTTTTCAGATGGCCCTTTTGACCGGGGGGAAGTGAGACTTCATTGTAGTGCAGATTTCCTTTGCAAGCTTGCTTGGTTGGCCAAAAAGGGCGTATGCGTTTTTTCCTGAATATATTCAGGAAAAAACGCATACGCCCTTTTTGGCCAAGTGCATCATGGTGGACGTTCTGCCTCTTTTCCTATGCTTTCAATGCAATTCCAGTCTGCCTCCTGAAATCGGTTTCCTGCAATTCTGCCCCGCTTTCAAGTCCTCTTGGCAGCCTTACTTCAGTATATTTTTGGACGATAGCTGTCATTTATAACTCTGCAGGTTTGTGAATTACAGTGCCCCTGAGCTCCTTTCTTCAACTCGCTTTCTTTTGAGCTGGCCGCAACACCGCAGGATGGCTTCAGGCCCTAATCTGGTTCCGGCACGGCACGCTGAGCCTTTGGTTAATTCCTCTTCCTGGTGGGAAATGAGAGTTAAATTTGCCCATCCAGACACCTTCCAGCTAGTCTCTCATTGGTTCTCGCTATTCCTGTTCATCTTCCGCAGAAATTGCAAACTGGGCCAAACAGGAGGTTATAGGGACTGACTCTCCAAGTCGGGAGGGTGTTAGTAAAGCGTCTGGAATGTTGCACCCGAGTACCAGGGTACGAAAACTGAGACATATTTGAACAAGTCTCCCGATCACATGGTTGATCATACTCTAGGTTCCACATGCATGTTTTAGCTGAAGGAAGAATACCTTAAACCTGGGTAGTTGAAACCCGTGGAATGGGTACCATGCAATATGACTTCAAAGGGTCTTCATTTGGTCACCGAACCTCTCCAATCCTATCACTGCTGCGTTTATGCCCCTGTACACATGCTTGATTCTCTTTCGGAGACATAGCAATCCATAGGTTTTAAGATACTTACTAGTCAGGTACATTCTTAGGCGTTTAATATGCGGTGTTGAGTCCATTTCGTTGAGCAAGGAGTAGCTCTTGTCTATTCCATATTTGGCTTAAGGAACTTTATCTGTGCTCATTTCAATCTCTGGTTTTATGCAGCACCCCAACTCACCTTTCCCCTTAAGCAAGCATAAGTTGGTTTTCTAAATTTGAGACCCTGTTCTGTTCTGTAATTCAGTTCTTGTGTAGCCAAGTTTACATTCCGTGTATTACTGATATCTTATGATGTTTCTTTTTCTGTGTGACTTATTTCAGTTAGAATCATCATACCTGAATCCACTCATTGTGCTGCTAAGGGCCTGATGACATAGATTTCATTGCTGAGTGATATTGCTTTGTAAGTAAATACCACAACTTCTTTATCCATTTTTCACTTTCTGCGATGTTGAACTTGTACGGTAAACGAGGTTCTTGTAAACAGAGGCGTCCCAAACTTTGGGGTGGCTGTGTCTTTTTGATTTTAATTTCCCTAAGCTATAGAACCATAAGTGGAAGTGCCCTAGGCTCTGTTGCTTTGTTTTTTAGATGTTTCAGGAAACACCATACACTTCTCCCGAGTGTCTGTTGGCAATTTACATCCCGCCCATCAGCATAACAAGGCTCCCAGTTCTCCATGGACTGTCCTGCCTTTCTGGATTTTACACTTTTTTCAGATGGCCCTTTTGACCGGGGGGAAGTGAGACTTCATTGTAGTGCAGATTTCCTTTGCAAGCTTGCTTGGTTGGCCAAAAAGGGCGTATGCGTTTTTTCCTGAATATATTCAGGAAAAAACGCATACGCCCTTTTTGGCCAAGTGCATCATGGTGGACGTTCTGCCTCTTTTCCTATGCTTTCAATGCAATTCCAGTCTGCCTCCTGAAATCGGTTTCCTGCAATTCTGCCCCGCTTTCAAGTCCTCTTGGCAGCCTTACTTCAGTATATTTTTGGACGATAGCTGTCATTTATAACTCTGCAGGTTTGTGAATTACAGTGCCCCTGAGCTCCTTTCTTCAACTCGCTTTCTTTTGAGCTGGCCGCAACACCGCAGGATGGCTTCAGGCCCTAATCTGGTTCCGGCACGGCACGCTGAGCCTTTGGTTAATTCCTCTTCCTGGTGGGAAATGAGAGTTAAATTTGCCCGTCCAGACACCTTCCAGCTAGTCTCTCATTGGTTCTCGCTATTCCTGTTCATCTTCCGCAGAAATTGCAAACTGGGCCAAACAGGAGGTTAAAGGGACTGACTCTCCAAGTCGGGAGGGTGTTAGTAAAGCGTCTGGAATGTTGCACCCGAGTACCAGGGTACGAAAACTGAGACATATTTGAACACGTCTCCCGATCACATGGTTGATCATACTCTAGGTTCCACATGCATGTTTTAGCTGAAGGAAGAATACCTTAAACCTGGGTAGTTGAAACCCGTGGAATGGGTACCATGCAATATGACTTCAAAGGGTCTTCATTTGCTCACCGAACCTCTCCAATCCTATCACTGCTGCGTTTATGCCCCTGTACACATGCTTGATTCTCTTTCGGAGACATAGCAATCCATAGGTTTTAAGATACTTACTAGTCAGGTACATTCTTAGGCATTTAATATGCGGTGTTGAGTCCATTTCGTTGAGCAAGGAGTAGCTCTTGTCTATTCCATATTTGGCTTAAGGAACTTTATCTGTGCTCATTTCAATCTCTGGTTTTATGCAGCACCCCAACTCACCTTTCCCCTTAAGCAAGCATAAGTTGGTTTTCTAAATTTGAGACCCTGTTCTGTTCTGTAATTCAGTTCCTGTGTAGCCAAGTTTACATTCCGTGTATTACTGATATCTTATGATGTTTCTTTTTCTGTGTGACTTATTTCAGTTAGAATCATCATACCTGAATCCACTCATTGTGCTGCTAAGGGCCTGATGACATAGATTTCATTGCTGAGTGATATTGCTTTGTAAGTAAATACCACAACTTCTTTATCCATTTTTCACTTTCTGCGATGTTGAACTTGTACGGTAAACGAGGTTCTTGTAAACAGAGGCGTCCCAAACTTTGGGGTGGCTGTGTCTTTTTGATTTTAATTTCCCTAAGCTATAGAACCATAAGTGGAAGTGCCCTAGGCTCTGTTGCTTTGTTTTTTAGATGTTTCAGGAAACACCATACACTTCTCCCGAGTGTCTGTTGGCAATTTACATCCCGCCCATCAGCATAACAAGGCTCCCAGTTCTCCATGGACTGTCCTGCCTTTCTGGATTTTACACTTTTTTCAGATGGCCCTTTTGACCGGGGGGAAGTGAGACTTCATTGTAGTGCAGATTTCCTTTGCAAGCTTGCTTGGTTGGCCAAAAAGGGCGTATGCGTTTTTTCCTGAATATATTCAGGAAAAAACGCATACGCCCTTTTTGGCCAAGTGCATCATGGTGGACGTTCTGCCTCTTTTCCTATGCTTTCAATGCAATTCCAGTCTGCCTCCTGAAATCGGTTTCCTGCAATTCTGCCCCGCTTTCAAGTCCTCTTGGCAGCCTTACTTCAGTATATTTTTGGACGATAGCTGTCATTTATAACTCTGCAGGTTTGTGAATTACAGTGCCCCTGAGCTCCTTTCTTCAACTCGCTTTCTTTTGAGCTGGCCGCAACACCGCAGGATGGCTTCAGGCCCTAATCTGGTTCCGGCACGGCACGCTGAGCCTTTGGTTAATTCCTCTTCCTGGTGGGAAATGAGAGTTAAATTTGCCCGTCCAGACACCTTCCAGCTAGTCTCTCATTGGTTCTCGCTATTCCTGTTCATCTTCCGCAGAAATTGCAAACTGGGCCAAACAGGAGGTTAAAGGGACTGACTCTCCAAGTCGGGAGGGTGTTAGTAAAGCGTCTGGAATGTTGCACCCGAGTACCAGGGTACGAAAACTGAGACATATTTGAACACGTCTCCCGATCACATGGTTGATCATACTCTAGGTTCCACATGCATGTTTTAGCTGAAGGAAGAATACCTTAAACCTGGGTAGTTGAAACCCGTGGAATGGGTACCATGCAATATGACTTCAAAGGGTCTTCATTTGCTCACCGAACCTCTCCAATCCTATCACTGCTGCGTTTATGCCCCTGTACACATGCTTGATTCTCTTTCGGAGACATAGCAATCCATAGGTTTTAAGATACTTACTAGTCAGGTACATTCTTAGGCGTTTAATATGCGGTGTTGAGTCCATTTCGTTGAGCAAGGAGTAGCTCTTGTCTATTCCATATTTGGCTTAAGGAACTTTATCTGTGCTCATTTCAATCTCTGGTTTTATGCAGCACCCCAACTCACCTTTCCCCTTAAGCAAGCATAAGTTGGTTTTCTAAATTTGAGACCCTGTTCTGTTCTGTAATTCAGTTCCTGTGTAGCCAAGTTTACATTCCGTGTATTACTGATATCTTATGATGTTTCTTTTTCTGTGTGACTTATTTCAGTTAGAATCATCATACCTGAATCCACTCATTGTGCTGCTAAGGGCCTGATGACATAGATTTCATTGCTGAGTGATATTGCTTTGTAAGTAAATACCACAACTTCTTTATCCATTTTTCACTTTCTGCGATGTTGAACTTGTACGGTAAACGAGGTTCTTGTAAACAGAGGCGTCCCAAACTTTGGGGTGGCTGTGTCTTTTTGATTTTAATTTCCCTAAGCTATAGGACCATAAGTGGAAGTGCCCTAGGCTCTGTTGCTTTGTTTTTTAGATGTTTCAGGAAACACCATACACTTCTCCCGAGTGTCTGTTGGCAATTTACATCCCGCCCATCAGCATAACAAGGCTCCCAGTTCTCCATGGCCTGTCCTGCCTTTCTGGATTTTACACTTTTTTCAGATGGCCCTTTTGACCGGGGGGAAGTGAGACTTCATTGTAGTGCAGATTTCCTTTGCAAGCTTGCTTGGTTGGCCAAAAAGGGCGTATGCGTTTTTTCCTGAATATATTCAGGAAAAAACGCATACGCCCTTTTTGGCCAAGTGCATCATGGTGGACGTTCTGCCTCTTTTCCTATGCTTTCAATGCAATTCCAGTCTGCCTCCTGAAATCGGTTTCCTGCAATTCTGCCCCGCTTTCAAGTCCTCTTGGCAGCCTTACTTCAGTATATTTTTGGACGATAGCTGTCATTTATAACTCTGCAGGTTTGTGAATTACAGTGCCCCTGAGCTCCTTTCTTCAACTCGCTTTCTTTTGAGCTGGCCGCAACACCGCAGGATGGCTTCAGGCCCTAATCTGGTTCCGGCACGGCACGCTGAGCCTTTGGTTAATTCCTCTTCCTGGTGGGAAATGAGAGTTAAATTTGCCCGTCCAGACACCTTCCAGCTAGTCTCTCATTGGTTCTCGCTATTCCTGTTCATCTTCCGCAGAAATTGCAAACTGGGCCAAACAGGAGGTTAAAGGGACTGACTCTCCAAGTCGGGAGGGTGTTAGTAAAGCGTCTGGAATGTTGCACCCGAGTACCAGGGTACGAAAACTGAGACATATTTGAACACGTCTCCCGATCACATGGTTGATCATACTCTAGGTTCCACATGCATGTTTTAGCTGAAGGAAGAATACCTTAAACCTGGGTAGTTGAAACCCGTGGAATGGGTACCATGCAATATGACTTCAAAGGGTCTTCATTTGCTCACCGAACCTCTCCAATCCTATCACTGCTGCGTTTATGCCCCTGTACACATGCTTGATTCTCTTTCGGAGACATAGCAATCCATAGGTTTTAAGATACTTACTAGTCAGGTACATTCTTAGGCATTTAATATGCGGTGTTGAGTCCATTTCGTTGAGCAAGGAGTAGCTCTTGTCTATTCCATATTTGGCTTAAGGAACTTTATCTGTGCTCATTTCAATCTCTGGTTTTATGCAGCACCCCAACTCACCTTTCCCCTTAAGCAAGCATAAGTTGGTTTTCTAAATTTGAGACCCTGTTCTGTTCTGTAATTCAGTTCCTGTGTAGCCAAGTTTACATTCCGTGTATTACAGATATCTTATGATGTTTCTTTTTCTGTGTGACTTATTTCAGTTAGAATCATCATACCTGAATCCACTCATTGTGCTGCTAAGGGCCTGATGACATAGATTTCATTGCTGAGTGATATTGCTTTGTAAGTAAATACCACAACTTCTTTATCCATTTTTCACTTTCTGCGATGTTGAACTTGTACGGTAAACGAGGTTCTTGTAAACAGAGGCGTCCCAAACTTTGGGGTGGCTGTGTCTTTTTGATTTTAATTTCCCTAAGCTATAGAACCATAAGTGGAAGTGCCCTAGGCTCTGTTGCTTTGTTTTTTAGATGTTTCAGGAAACACCATACACTTCTCCCGAGTGTCTGTTGGCAATTTACATCCCGCCCATCAGCATAACAAGGCTCCCAGTTCTCCATGGCCTGTCCTGCCTTTCTGGATTTTACACTTTTTTCAGATGGCCCTTTTGACCGGGGGGAAGTGAGACTTCATTGTAGTGCAGATTTCCTTTGCAAGCTTGCTTGGTTGGCCAAAAAGGGCGTATGCGTTTTTTCCTGAATATATTCAGGAAAAAACGCATACGCCCTTTTTGGCCAAGT
This sequence comes from Pseudorca crassidens, assembly GCF_039906515.1. Lineage (NCBI taxonomy): Eukaryota > Metazoa > Chordata > Mammalia > Artiodactyla > Delphinidae > Pseudorca > Pseudorca crassidens. The sequence goes on from NW_027136344.1 coordinate 768,155, forward strand.
GCATCATGGTGGACGTTCTGCCTCTTTTCCTATGCTTTCAATGCAATTCCAGTCTGCCTCCTGAAATCGGTTTCCTGCAATTCTGCCCCGCTTTCAAGTCCTCTTGGCAGCCTTACTTCAGTATATTTTTGGACGATAGCTGTCATTTATAACTCTGCAGGTTTGTGAATTACAGTGCCCCTGAGCTCCTTTCTTCAACTCGCTTTCTTTTGAGCTGGCCGCAACACCGCAGGATGGCTTCAGGCCCTAATCTGGTTCCGGCACGGCACGCTGAGCCTTTGGTTAATTCCTCTTCCTGGTGGGAAATGAGAGTTAAATTTGCCCATCCAGACACCTTCCAGCTAGTCTCTCATTGGTTCTCGCTATTCCTGTTCATCTTCCGCAGAAATTGCAAACTGGGCCAAACAGGAGGTTAAAGGGACTGACTCTCCAAGTCGGGAGGGTGTTAGTAAAACGTCTGGAATGTTGCACCCGAGTACCAGGTACGAAAACTGAGACATATTTGAACACGTCTCCCGATCACATGGTTGATCATACTCTAGGTTCCACATGCATGTTTTAGCTGAAGGAAGAATACCTTAAACCTGGGTAGTTGAAACCCGTGGAATGGGTACCATGCAATATGACTTCAAAGGGTCTTCATTTGCTCACCGAACCTCTCCAATCCTATCACTGCTGCGTTTATGCCCCTGTACACATGCTTGATTCTCTTTCGGAGACATAGCAATCCATAGGTTTTAAGATACTTACTAGTCAGGTACATTCTTAGGCGTTTAATATGCGGTGTTGAGTCCATTTCTTTGAGCAAGGAGTAGCTCTTGTCTATTCCATATTTGGCTTAAGGAACTTTATCTGTGCTCATTTCAATCTCTGGTTTTATGCAGCACCCCAACTCACCTTTCCCCTTAAGCAAGCATAAGTTGGTTTTCTAAATTTGAGACCCTGTTCTGTTCTGTGATTCAGTTCCTGTGTAGCAAAGTTTACATTCCGTGTATTACTGATATCTTATGATGTTTCTTTTTCTGTGTGACTTATTTCAGTTAGAATCATCATACCTGAATCCACTCATTGTGCTGCTAAGGGCCTGATGACATAGATTTCATTGCTGAGTGATATTGCTTTGTAAGTAAATACCACAACTTCTTTATCCATTTTTCACTTTCTGCGATGTTGAACTTGTACGGTAAACGAGGTTCTTGTAAACAGAGGCGTCCCAAACTTTGGGGTGGCTGTGTCTTTTTGATTTTAATTTCCCTAAGCTATAGGACCATAAGTGGAAGTGCCCTAGGCTCTGTTGCTTTGTTTTTTCGATGTTTCAGGAAACACCATACACTTCTCCCGAGTGTCTGTTGGCAATTTACATCCCGCCCATCAGCATAACAAGGCTCCCAGTTCTCCATGGCCTGTCCTGCCTTTCTGGATTTTACACTTTTTTCAGATGGCCCTTTTGACCGGGGGGAAGTGAGACTTCATTGTAGTGCAGATTTCCTTTGCAAGCTTGCTTGGTTGGCCAAAAAGGGCGTATGCGTTTTTTCCTGAATATATTCAGGAAAAAACGCATACGCCCTTTTTGGCCAAGTGCATCATTGTGGACGTTCTGCCTCTTTTCCTATGCTTTCAATGCAATTCCAGTCTACCTCCTGAAATCGGTTTCCTGCAATTCTGCCCCGCTTTCAAGTCCTCTTGGCAGCCTTACTTCAGTATATTTTTGGACGATAGCTGTCATTTATAACTCTGCAGGTTTGTGAATTACAGTGCCCCTGAGCTCCTTTCTTCAACTCGCTTTCTTTTGAGCTGGCCGCAACACCGCAGGATGGCTTCAGGCCCTAATCTGGTTCCGGCACGGCATGCTGAGCCTTTGGTTAATTCCTCTTCCTGGTGGGAAATGAGAGTTAAATTTGCCCGTCCAGACACCTCCAGCTAGTCTCTCATTGGTTCTCGCTATTCCTGTTCATCTTCCGCAGAAATTGCAAACTGGGCCAAACAGGAGGTTAAAGGGACTGACTCTCCAAGTCGGGAGGGTGTTAGTAAAGCGTCTGGAATGTTGCACCCGAGTACCAGGGTACGAAAACTGAGACATATTTGAACACGTCTCCCGATCACATGGTTGATCATACTCTAGGTTCCACATGCATGTTTTAGCTGAAGGAAGAATACCTTAAACCTGGGTAGTTGAAACCCGTGGAATGGGTACCATGCAATATGACTTCAAAGGGTCTTCATTTGCTCACCGAACCTCTCCAATCCTATCACTGCTGCGTTTATGCCCCTGTACACATGCTTGATTCTCTTTCGGAGACATAGCAATCCATAGGTTTTAAGATACTTACTAGTCAGGTACATTCTTAGGCGTTTAATATGCGGTGTTGAGTCCATTTCGTTGAGCAAGGAGTAGCTCTTGTCTATTCCATATTTGGCTTAAGGAACTTTATCTGTGCTCATTTCAATCTCTGGTTTTATGCAGCACCCCAACTCACCTTTCCCCTTAAGCAAGCATAAGTTGGTTTTCTAAATTTGAGACCCTGTTCTGTTCTGTAATTCAGTTCCTGTGTAGCCAAGTTTACATTCCGTGTATTACTGATATCTTATGATGTTTCTTTTTCTGTGTGACTTATTTCAGTTAGAATCATCATACCTGAATCCACTCATTGTGCTGCTAAGGGCCTGATGACATAGATTTCATTGCTGAGTGATATTGCTTTGTAAGTAAATACCACAACTTCTTTATCCATTTTTCACTTTCTGCGATGTTGAACTTGTACGGTAAACGAGGTTCTTGTAAACAGAGGCGTCCCAAACTTTGGGGTGGCTGTGTCTTTTTGATTTTAATTTCCCTAAGCTATAGGACCATAAGTGGAAGTGCCCTAGGCTCTGTTGCTTTGTTTTTTAGATGTTTCAGGAAACACCATACACTTCTCCCGAGTGTCTGTTGGCAATTTACATCCCGCCCATCAGCATAACAAGGCTCCCAGTTCTCCATGGCCTGTCCTGCCTTTCTGGATTTTACACTTTTTTCAGATGGCCCTTTTGACCGGGGGGAAGTGAGACTTCATTGTAGTGCAGATTTCCTTTGCAAGCTTGCTTGGTTGGCCAAAAAGGGCGTATGCGTTTTTTCCTGAATATATTCAGGAAAAAACGCATACGCCCTTTTTGGCCAAGTGCATCATGGTGGACGTTCTGCCTCTTTTCCTATGCTTTCAATGCAATTCCAGTCTGCCTCCTGAAATCGGTTTCCTGCAATTCTGCCCCGCTTTCAAGTCCTCTTGGCAGCCTTACTTCAGTATATTTTTGGACGATAACTGTCATTTATAACTCTGCAGGTTTGTGAATTACAGTGCCCCTGAGCTCCTTTCTTCAACTCGCTTTCTTTTGAGCTGGCCGCAACACCGCAGGATGGCTTCAGGCCCTAATCTGGTTCCGGCACGGCACGCTGAGCCTTTGGTTATTTCCTCTTCCTGGTGGGAAATGAGAGTTAAATTTGCCCGTCCAGACACCTTCCAGCTAGTCTCTCATTGGTTCTCGCTATTCCTGTTCATCTTCCGCAGAAATTGCAAACTGGACCAAACAGGAGGTTAAAGGGACTGACTCTCCAAGGCGGGAGGGTGTTAGTAAAGCGTCTGGAATGTTGCACCCGAGTACCAGGGTACGAAAACTGAGACATATTTGAACACGTCTCCCGATCACATGGTTGATCATACTCTAGGTTCCACATGCATGTTTTAGCTGAAGGAAGAATACCTTAAACCTGGGTAGTTGAAACCCGTGGAATGGGTACCATGCAATATGACTTCAAAGGGTCTTCATTTGCTCACCGAACCTCTCCAATCCTATCACTGCTGCGTTTATGCCCCTGTACACATGCTTGATTCTCTTTCGGAGACATAGCAATCCATAGGTTTTAAGATACTTACTAGTCAGGTACATTCTTAGGCATTTAATATGCGGTGTTGAGTCCATTTCGTTGAGCAAGGAGTAGCTCTTGTCTATTCCATATTTGGCTTAAGGAACTTTATCTGTGCTCATTTCAATCTCTGGTTTTATGCAGCACCCCAACTCACCTTTCCCCTTAAGCAAGCATAAGTTGGTTTTCTAAATTTGAGACCCTGTTCTGTTCTGTAATTCAGTTCTTGTGTAGCCAAGTTTACATTCCGTGTATTACTGATATCTTATGATGTTTCTTTTTCTGTGTGACTTATTTCAGTTAGAATCATCATACCTGAATCCACTCATTGTGCTGCTAAGGGCCTGATGACATAGATTTCATTGCTGAGTGATATTGCTTTGTAAGTAAATACCACAACTTCTTTATCCATTTTTCACTTTCTGCGATGTTGAACTTGTACTGTAAACGAGGTTCTTGTAAACAGAGGCGTCCCAAACTTTGGGGTGGCTGTGTCTTTTTGATTTTAATTTCCCTAAGCTATAGGACCATAAGTGGAAGTGCCCTAGGCTCTGTTGCTTTGTTTTTTCGATGTTTCAGGAAACACCATACACTTCTCCCGAGTGTCTGTTGGCAATTTACATCCCGCCCATCAGCATAACAAGGCTCCCAGTTCTCCATGGCCTGTCCTGCCTTTCTGGATTTTACACTTTTTTCAGATGGCCCTTTTGACCGGGGGGAAGTGAGACTTCATTGTAGTGCAGATTTCCTTTGCAAGCTTGCTTGGTTGGCCAAAAAGGGAGTATGCGTTTTTTCCTGAATATATTCAGGAAAAAACGCATACGCCCTTTTTGGCCAAGTGCATCATTGTGGACGTTCTGCCTCTTTTCCTATGCTTTCAATGCAATTCCAGTCTACCTCCTGAAATCGGTTTCCTGCAATTCTGCCCCGCTTTCAAGTCCTCTTGGCAGCCTTACTTCAGTATATTTTTGGACGATAGCTGTCATTTATAACTCTGCAGGTTTGTGAATTACAGTGCCCCTGAGCTCCTTTCTTCAACTCGCTTTCTTTTGAGCTGGCCGCAACACCGCAGGATGGCTTCAGGCCCTAATCTGGTTCCGGCACGGCATGCTGAGCCTTTGGTTAATTCCTCTTCCTGGTGGGAAATGAGAGTTAAATTTGCCCGTCCAGACACCTCCAGCTAGTCTCTCATTGGTTCTCGCTATTCCTGTTCATCTTCCGCAGAAATTGCAAACTGGGCCAAACAGGAGGTTAAAGGGACTGACTCTCCAAGTCGGGAGGGTGTTAGTAAAGCGTCTGGAATGTTGCACCCGAGTACCAGGGTACGAAAACTGAGACATATTTGAACACGTCTCCCGATCACATGGTTGATCATACTCTAGGTTCCACATGCATGTTTTAGCTGAAGGAAGAATACCTTAAACCTGGGTAGTTGAAACCCGTGGAATGGGTACCATGCAATATGACTTCAAAGGGTCTTCATTTGCTCACCGAACCTCTCCAATCCTATCACTGCTGCGTTTATGCCCCTGTACACATGCTTGATTCTCTTTCGGAGACATAGCAATCCATAGGTTTTAAGATACTTACTAGTCAGGTACATTCTTAGGCATTTAATATGCGGTGTTGAGTCCATTTCGTTGAGCAAGGAGTAGCTCTTGTCTATTCCATATTTGGCTTAAGGAACTTTATCTGTGCTCATTTCAATCTCTGGTTTTATGCAGCACCCCAACTCACCTTTCCCCTTAAGCAAGCATAAGTTGGTTTTCTAAATTTGAGACCCTGTTCTGTTCTGTAATTCAGTTCCTGTGTAGCCAAGTTTACATTCCGTGTATTACTGATATCTTATGATGTTTCTTTTTCTGTGTGACTTATTTCAGTTAGAATCATCATACCTGAATCCACTCATTGTGCTGCTAAGGGCCTGATGACATAGATTTCATTGCTGAGTGATATTGCTTTGTAAGTAAATACCACAACTTCTTTATCCATTTTTCACTTTCTGCGATGTTGAACTTGTACGGTAAACGAGGTTCTTGTAAACAGAGGCGTCCCAAACTTTGGGGTGGCTGTGTCTTTTTGATTTTAATTTCCCTAAGCTATAGGACCATAAGTGGAAGTGCCCTAGGCTCTGTTGCTTTGTTTTTTAGATGTTTCAGGAAACACCATACACTTCTCCCGAGTGTCTGTTGGCAATTTACATCCCGCCCATCAGCATAACAAGGCTCCCAGTTCTCCATGGCCTGTCCTGCCTTTCTGGATTTTACACTTTTTTCAGATGGCCCTTTTGACCGGGGGGAAGTGAGACTTCATTGTAGTGCAGATTTCCTTTGCAAGCTTGCTTGGTTGGCCAAAAAGGGCGTATGCGTTTTTTCCTGAATATATTCAGGAAAAAACGCATACGCCCTTTTTGGCCAAGTGCATCATTGTGGACGTTCTGCCTCTTTTCCTATGCTTTCAATGCAATTCCAGTCTACCTCCTGAAATCGGTTTCCTGCAATTCTGCCCCGCTTTCAAGTCCTCTTGGCAGCCTTACTTCAGTATATTTTTGGACGATAGCTGTCATTTATAACTCTGCAGGTTTGTGAATTACAGTGCCCCTGAGCTCCTTTCTTCAACTCGCTTTCTTTTGAGCTGGCCGCAACACCGCAGGATGGCTTCAGGCCCTAATCTGGTTCCGGCACGGCACGCTGAGCCTTTGGTTAATTCCTCTTCCTGGTGGGAAATGAGAGTTAAATTTGCCCGTCCAGACACCTCCAGCTAGTCTCTCATTGGTTCTCGCTATTCCTGTTCATCTTCCGCAGAAATTGCAAACTGGGCCAAACAGGAGGTTAAAGGGACTGACTCTCCAAGTCGGGAGGGTGTTAGTAAAGCGTCTGGAATGTTGCACCCGAGTACCAGGGTACGAAAACTGAGACATATTTGAACACGTCTCCCGATCACATGGTTGATCATACTCTAGGTTCCACATGCATGTTTTAGCTGAAGGAAGAATACCTTAAACCTGGGTAGTTGAAACCCGTGGAATGGGTACCATGCAATATGACTTCAAAGGGTCTTCATTTGCTCACCGAACCTCTCCAATCCTATCACTGCTGCGTTTATGCCCCTGTACACATGCTTGATTCTCTTTCAGAGACATAGCAATCCATAGGTTTTAAGATACTTACTAGTCAGGTACATTCTTAGGCGTTTAATATGCGGTGTTGAGTCCATTTCGTTGAGCAAGGAGTAGCTCTTGTCTATTCCATATTTGGCTTAAGGAACTTTATCTGTGCTCATTTCAATCTCTGGTTTTATGCAGCACCCCAACTCACCTTTCCCCTTAAGCAAGCATAAGTTGGTTTTCTAAATTTGAGACCCTGTTCTGTTCTGTAATTCAGTTCCTGTGTAGCCAAGTTTACATTCCGTGTATTACTGATATCTTATGATGTTTCTTTTTCTGTGTGACTTATTTCAGTTAGAATCATCATACCTGAATCCACTCATTGTGCTGCTAAGGGCCTGATGACATAGATTTCATTGCTGAGTGATATTGCTTTGTAAGTAAATACCACAACTTCTTTATCCATTTTTCACTTTCTGCGATGTTGAACTTGTACGGTAAACGAGGTTCTTGTAAACAGAGGCGTCCCAAACTTTGGGGTGGCTGTGTCTTTTTGATTTTAATTTCCCTAAGCTATAGGACCATAAGTGGAAGTGCCCTAGGCTCTGTTGCTTTGTTTTTTAGATGTTTCAGGAAACACCATACACTTCTCCCGAGTGTCTGTTGGCAATTTACATCCCGCCCATCAGCATAACAAGGCTCCCAGTTCTCCATGGCCTGTCCTGCCTTTCTGGATTTTACACTTTTTTCAGATGGCCCTTTTGACCGGGGGGAAGTGAGACTTCATTGTAGTGCAGATTTCCTTTGCAAGCTTGCTTGGTTGGCCAAAAAGGGCGTATGCGTTTTTTCCTGAATATATTCAGGAAAAAACGCATACGCCCTTTTTGGCCAAGTGCATCATTGTGGACGTTCTGCCTCTTTTCCTATGCTTTCAATGCAATTCCAGTCTACCTCCTGAAATCGGTTTCCTGCAATTCTGCCCCGCTTTCAAGTCCTCTTGGCAGCCTTACTTCAGTATATTTTTGGACGATAGCTGTCATTTATAACTCTGCAGGTTTGTGAATTACAGTGCCCCTGAGCTCCTTTCTTCAACTCGCTTTCTTTTGAGCTGGCCGCAACACCGCAGGATGGCTTCAGGCCCTAATCTGGTTCCGGCACGGCACGCTGAGCCTTTGGTTAATTCCTCTTCCTGGTGGGAAATGAGAGTTAAATTTGCCCGTCCAGACACCTCCAGCTAGTCTCTCATTGGTTCTCGCTATTCCTGTTCATCTTCCGCAGAAATTGCAAACTGGGCCAAACAGGAGGTTAAAGGGACTGACTCTCCAAGTCGGGAGGGTGTTAGTAAAGCGTCTGGAATGTTGCACCCGAGTACCAGGGTACGAAAACTGAGACATATTTGAACACGTCTCCCGATCACATGGTTGATCATACTCTAGGTTCCACATGCATGTTTTAGCTGAAGGAAGAATACCTTAAACCTGGGTAGTTGAAACCCGTGGAATGGGTACCATGCAATATGACTTCAAAGGGTCTTCATTTGCTCACCGAACCTCTCCAATCCTATCACTGCTGCGTTTATGCCCCTGTACACATGCTTGATTCTCTTTCAGAGACATAGCAATCCATAGGTTTTAAGATACTTACTAGTCAGGTACATTCTTAGGCGTTTAATATGCGGTGTTGAGTCCATTTCGTTGAGCAAGGAGTAGCTCTTGTCTATTCCATATTTGGCTTAAGGAACTTTATCTGTGCTCATTTCAATCTCTGGTTTTATGCAGCACCCCAACTCACCTTTCCCCTTAAGCAAGCATAAGTTGGTTTTCTAAATTTGAGACCCTGTTCTGTTCTGTAATTCAGTTCCTGTGTAGCCAAGTTTACATTCCGTGTATTACTGATATCTTATGATGTTTCTTTTTCTGTGTGACTTATTTCAGTTAGAATCATCATACCTGAATCCACTCATTGTGCTGCTAAGGGCCTGATGACATAGATTTCATTGCTGAGTGATATTGCTTTGTAAGTAAATACCACAACTTCTTTATCCATTTTTCACTTTCTGCGATGTTGAACTTGTACGGTAAACGAGGTTCTTGTAAACAGAGGCGTCCCAAACTTTGGGGTGGCTGTGTCTTTTTGATTTTAATTTCCCTAAGCTATAGGACCATAAGTGGAAGTGCCCTAGGCTCTGTTGCTTTGTTTTTTAGATGTTTCAGGAAACACCATACACTTCTCCCGAGTGTCTGTTGGCAATTTACATCCCGCCCATCAGCATAACAAGGCTCCCAGTTCTCCATGGCCTGTCCTGCCTTTCTGGATTTTACACTTTTTTCAGATGGCCCTTTTGACCGGGGGGAAGTGAGACTTCATTGTAGTGCAGATTTCCTTTGCAAGCTTGCTTGGTTGGCCAAAAAGGGCGTATGCGTTTTTTCCTGAATATATTCAGGAAAAAACGCATACGCCCTTTTTGGCCAAGTGCATCATGGTGGACGTTCTGCCTCTTTTCCTATGCTTTCAATGCAATTCCAGTCTGCCTCCTGAAATCGGTTTCCTGCAATTCTGCCCCGCTTTCAAGTCCTCTTGGCAGCCTTACTTCAGTATATTTTTGGACGATAGCTGTCATTTATAACTCTGCAGGTTTGTGAATTACAGTGCCCCTGAGCTCCTTTCTTCAACTCGCTTTCTTTTGAGCTGGCCGCAACACCGCAGGATGGCTTCAGGCCCTAATCTGGTTCCGGCACGGCACGCTGAGCCTTTGGTTAATTCCTCTTCCTGGTGGGAAATGAGAGTTAAATTTGCCCGTCCAGACACCTCCAGCTAGTCTCTCATTGGTTCTCGCTATTCCTGTTCATCTTCCGTAGAAATTGCAAACTGGGCCAAACAGGAGGTTAAAGGGACTGACTCTCCAAGTCGGGAGGGTGTTAGTAAAGCGTCTGGAATGTTGCACCCGAGTACCAGGGTACGAAAACTGAGACATATTTGAACACGTCTCCCGATCACATGGTTGATCATACTCTAGGTTCCACATGCATGTTTTAGCTGAAGGAAGAATACCTTAAACCTGGGTAGTTGAAACCCGTGGAATGGGTACCATGCAATATGACTTCAAAGGGTCTTCATTTGCTCACCGAACCTCTCCAATCCTATCACTGCTGCGTTTATGCCCCTGTACACATGCTTGATTCTCTTTCGGAGACATAGCAATCCATAGGTTTTAAGATACTTACTAGTCAGGTACATTCTTAGGCGTTTAATATGCGGTGTTGAGTCCATTTCGTTGAGCAAGGAGTAGCTCTTGTCTATTCCATATTTGGCTTAAGGAACTTTATCTGTGCTCATTTCAATCTCTGGTTTTATGCAGCACCCCAACTCACCTTTACCCTTAAGCAAGCATAAGTTGGTTTTCTAAATTTGAGACCCTGTTCTGTTCTGTAATTCAGTTCCTGTGTAGCCAAGTTTACATTCCGTGTATTACTGATATCTTATGATGTTTCTTTTTCTGTGTGACTTATTTCAGTTAGAATCATCATACCTGAATCCACTCATTGTGCTGCTAAGGGCCTGATGACATAGATTTCATTGCTGAGTGATATTGCTTTGTAAGTAAATACCACAACTTCTTTATCCATTTTTCACTTTCTGCGATGTTGAACTTGTACTGTAAACGAGGTTCTTGTAAACAGAGGCGTCCCAAACTTTGGGGTGGCTGTGTCTTTTTTATTTTAATTTCCCTAAGCTATAGGACCATAAGTGGAAGTGCCCTAGGCTCTGTTGCTTTGTTTTTTAGATGTTTCAGGAAACACCATACACTTCTCCCGAGTGTCTGTTGGCAATTTACATCCCGCCCATCAGCATAACAAGGCTCCCAGTTCTCCATGGCCTGTCCTGCCTTTCTGGATTTTACACTTTTTTCAGATGGCCCTTTTGACCGGGGGGAAGTGAGACTTCATTGTAGTGCAGATTTCCTTTGCAAGCTTGCTTGGTTGGCCAAAAAGGGCGTATGCGTTTTTTCCTGAATATATTCAGGAAAAAACGCATACGCCCTTTTTGGCCAAGTGCATCATTGTGGACGTTCTGCCTCTTTTCCTATGCTTTCACTGCAATTCCAGTCTACCTCCTGAAATCGGTTTCCTGCAATTCTGCCCCGCTTTCAAGTCCTCTTGGCAGCCTTACTTCAGTATATTTTTGGACGATAGCTGTCATTTATAACTCTGCAGGTTTGTGAATTACAGTGCCCCTGAGCTCCTTTCTTCAACTCGTTTTCTTTTGAGCTGGCCGCAACACCGCAGGATGGCTTCAGGCCCTAATCTGGTTCCGGCACGGCACGCTGAGCCTTTGGTTAATTCCTCTTCCTGGTGGGAAATGAGAGTTAAATTTGCCCGTCCAGACACCTCCAGCTAGTCTCTCATTGGTTCTCGCTATTCCTGTTCATCTTCCGCAGAAATTGCAAACTGGGCCAAACAGGAGGTTAAAGGGACTGACTCTCCAAGTCGGGAGGGTGTTAGTAAAGCGTCTGGAATGTTGCACCCGAGTACCAGGGTACGAAAACTGAGACATATTTGAACACGTCTCCCGATCACATGGTTGATCATACTCTAGGTTCCACATGCATGTTTTACCTGAAGGAAGAATACCTTAAACCTGGGTAGTTGAAACCCGTGGAATGGGTACCATGCAATATGTCTTCAAAGGGTCTTCATTTGCTCACCGAACCTCTCCAATCCTATCACTGCTGCATTTATGCCCCTGTACACATGCTTGATTCTCTTTCGGAGACATAGCAATCCATAGGTTTTAAGATACTTACTAGTCAGGTACATTCTTAGGCGTTTAATATGCGGTGTTGAGTCCATTTCGTTGAGCAAGGAGTAGCTCTTGTCTATTCCATATTTGGCTTAAGGAACTTTATCTGTGCTCATTTCAATCTCTGGTTTTATGCAGCACCCCAACTCACCTTTACCCTTAAGCAAGCATAAGTTGGTTTTCTAAATTTGAGACCCTGTTCTGTTCTGTAATTCAGTTCCTGTGTAGCCAAGTTTACATTCCGTGTATTACTGATATCTTATGATGTTTCTTTTTCTGTGTGACTTATTTCAGTTAGAATCATCATACCTGAATCCACTCATTGTGCTGCTAAGGGCCTGATGACATAGATTTCATTGCTGAGTGATATTGCTTTGTAAGTAAATACCACAACTTCTTTATCCATTTTTCACTTTCTGCGATGTTGAACTTGTACTGTAAACGAGGTTCTTGTAAACAGAGGCGTCCCAAACTTTGGGGTGGCTGTGTCTTTTTGATTTTAATTTCCCTAAGCTATAGGACCATAAGTGGAAGTGCCCTAGGCTCTGTTGCTTTGTTTTTTAGATGTTTCAGGAAACACCATACACATCCCGCCCATCAGCATAACAAGGCTCCCAGTTCTCCATGGCCTGTCCTGCCTTTCTGGATTTTACACTTTTTTCAGATGGCCCTTTTGACCGGGGAGAAGTGAGACTTCATTGTAGTGCAGATTTCCTTTGCAAGCTTGCTTGGTTGGCCAAAAAGGGCGTATGCCTTTTTTCCTGAATAAATTCAGGAAAAAAGGCATACGCCCTTTTTGGCCAAGTGCATCATTGTGGACGTTCTGCCTCTTTTCCTATGCTTTAAATGCAATTCCAGTCTACCTCCTGAAATCGTTTTCCTGCAATTCTGCCTTGCTTTCAGTGCCTCTTCATAGCCTTACCTCAATATATTTTTTGAAAATAGTTGGCCTTTATAACTCTGCAGGTTTTTGAATTGCAGTGGCCCTTAGCTCCATTTTTCAGCTCTTATTTTTGTGATCTTGCCTCATAACCACAGGATTCCTTCAGGCCCTATTCTTCTTCTGGGGCACCTTGCTGTGCCTTTGGTTTATTCTTCTTACTGATGTGAATTTAGAGTGACATGTGCCCATTGAAACCGCTACAGCTAGTTTCTCACTGGTTCCCCCTATTCCCATTCATCCTCCGCACTAACTGCAGACTGTGCGATACCAGAACTTAAAGGCATTGACTCTCCATGTGGGGATATTTTTGGTAAAGCGGCTGGAATGTCGATCCGGAGCCCCAGGAGAGGAAAAATGAGGTGCGTTTTAGAAACCTTTCCCGATCATATGGTATACCAGTCGCTGGGTTTCCCAAGCATGGTTTAGCTGTAGGAAGATTCCCTTCAACCTGGAGTGTTGGGACCCTTGGAATGAGTAGCATGAAGTATTGCATTAAACTTTTGGCAGTTGCTCACCAAAGCTCATCAATCCTCTCAGCCCCAAGTGTCCAGCCTTATGTCTTATCCAGCTGTGGGTTTATATGTGGTCAATCCAGGTTGCATCACAGCCCCTGAGCGAATTTTGTAAGAATTTTTCTCTCTTTCATTGTTTCTGCGTTTTGTTTTTAAAATTTATTTCTATAATGGGGTTTAGCTCATTTTCACTGCTGTGTTTGTGCCACTCTGCACACACTTGATTCCCTTATGGAGATATATCAATACATGGGTTTTAAGATTCTTATTACTCAGATATATTTCTCTGCGGTGTATAGGGTGTGTTGAGGCCAGTTCATTGAGCAAGGTGTAGATCTTGTCTAATATCTATTTGGTTTATTGAACGGTATCTGTGCTAATTTCAAACTCTGGTTTTATGCATCACCCCACCTCTCCTTTCCCCTTAAGCTGAAATAAGTGTGTTTTCTAAATGTGAGACACTGTTCTGTTCTGTAATTCATTTCTTGTGCAGCCATATTTACCCTCCCTCTATAAGTGATATCTTATGATATGTTTCTTTTTCTGTTTGACTTATTTCAAGTAGTATTATCGGACCTAAATCCACTCTTTATCCTTCTACTAGCCTTATTACATTGATTTCATGGTGAAGAGATATTCCATTGTACATAAGTACCACATCTTCTTTATCCATTGTTCTCTTTCCTGGGATATTTAAGGTATACTGAAGTTGAGGTTCTTGTAAACAGAGTAGCCCTAAACTGTGGTGTGCTTGTGTCTTGTTAATTTTTAGATTTCCCTAGATATACTCCCATGATTGGAAGTGTCCTATGCTCTGTAGCTCTGTTTTTTAGATGATTTAGGAACCACCATACACTTCTCCAGAGTGGCTCTCGGCAGTTCACACACTGCCCATCAGCGTATAAAGGCTCCCTGTTCTCCATGGCCTGTCCTGCATTTCTGGTTTTTACAATTTTTTAGGATGGCCCTTTTGACCAGTGGGAAATGAGACTTCTTTGTTGTGCACATTTGCATTGCTTGCTTGCTTCGTTGCCCATAAAGTGCGTATGCGTTTTTTCCTGGATATAATCAGGAAAAAACGCATACGCCCTTTTGGGCCAACTGCATCATTGTCGAAATTCTGCCGCTTTTCATGTGCTTTAAAGACGAGTCCAATCTATCTCTTGAAATCTGTTTCTTGCAATTCTGTCTTGCATTCAGATCCTCTTCTTTGCCTTACCTCAACATATTTTTGGACGTTAGTTTTCATTTATAACTCTGCAGGTTTGTGAATTGCAGTGACCCTGAGCTCCATTTTTTAAGTTGCTCTTTTGTGAGCTGGCCTCAAACCCGCAGGATTGCTTCAGGCCCTATTTTGGCTCGGGCGAGGCGGGCTGAGCCTTTTTTCAATTCTTATTCTTAATGGGAAATTAGAGTGATATGTGCCCGTCCAAACCCCTACAACTATTCTCTCATTGGTTCCCCGTTCATCCTCCTCACAATTTGCAAAATGTGTGAAACAGAAGTTGAAATGTGCTGATTCTCCAAGTGGGGAGATTCTAAGTAACGTGGCTGGAATGGTGAACAGGAGCACCAGGAGAGGATAAATGAGCTGCATTTTAGACACATCTCCCGATCACATGGTGTACAGTCCTCTGGGTTTTCCATGCATGTTTTAGCTGTAGGAAGATCCCTTGAACCTGCATATTTGGGACCCATTGAATGGGTACCAGGTAGTATTACTTTAAAGGGTGTGCATTTCCTCACCCAACCTCACATTTCTCTTAGCGCAAACAGTTTCCAGCCTTATGTCTCATCCTGCTGTGGGTCTAGATGTGTTCAATCCATGTTGCATCACCGGCCCTGAGGAAAAGTTGTAAGAGGTTTTCTCTGTCTCTCTGTCGTTTATTTTTTTCAATTTATTACTATATTGGTTACAGCTGATTTTCAAAGCTCTGTTTCTTGCTGCTGTACATCCACTTGATTCACGTACAGAGAGACATCAGTAAATTCTTTTTCAGATTCTTACCAGTCGTATATATTCTTTTCCGGTGACTTGAGTGTGCTGAGTGCAGTTCTTTTAGCTACCGTGTAGGCCTTGTTGATTATCAGTTTGGTATTTGGAATGGTATCTTTGCTAATTTCAACCTCCTGGGTGATGCCTCACCCCTCCCCACCTTTCCCGTTTAGCAGCCTTATGCGTGTTTTCTACATATTTGACTATGTTTTTGTTTTGTAATTTATTTCATGTGTAGCCATTTTAGATTCCACCTTTAAGTGATATCTTATGATATGTGTCTTTTTCTTTTTGAATTCTGTCACTTAGAAAGATCATACATAACTCCTCCGGAGTTGTTACAACTGGCCATATTTCATTGATTTCCAGGCTGAATAATATTCCACTCTACCTAAGTACCACATCTCTACCCATTTTTTCCCTCCAGAGACATTTAAGTTATATCCTAGTTGAGGATCTTTTAAACAGAGAGGGGGTAAACATTGGGGTGCCTGTGTCCTCTCGATTTTTGTTTTTCTCAAGATATACGCCCATGAGTGCAAGTGCCCTATGCTCTGTAGCTCATTTTTTAGATGCTTTAGTAAACACAATACACTTCTCCAGAATGGCCGTTGGCAATATACATTTCCACTATAAGTCTCACAGGGCTCCCTCTTCTCCTTGCCCTGTCCTGCATTTCTGTTGTTTACGCTTTATGAGGATGGCTCTTCTGACTGATGCGAAGTGATATCTTTTGTAGTATTGACTTCCAGTGCCCACCTGTTTGGTTGGCTAAAAAAGTGTATGCCCTTTTCTTGAATATATACAGAAAAAAACGCATACACCCTTTTTGGCCAACTGCAATGTTGGCAATGTTCAGCTCCTTTTCTTGTGCTTAATGGCGAGTCCTTTCTACCTCCTCAAATCCCTTTCCTGCCATTCTCCCTTGCTTACAAGTCCTTTTCTCTGACTTTCCTCAAGACATTTTTCAGTGATGGATATTTTCAACTCTGCAGTTTTGTGAATTTTACTGCCCCTGAGTTCCATTGTTCAACTTGTGTTTATGGGAACTGGCCACAAAGCAGCGGGATTTCCTCAAGCCCTATACTGTTTCCATGGGCAACCCTAGCCTTTGGTCAATTCGTCTTCCTGATTGGAAATTAGAGTGACATGTGCCTGTCTGAACACCTAGGACTTGTCTCTCATTGTTCCTCATCCTTCCGCTTCATCCTCTGGACAAATTCCAAACTGTACGCAACAGGATGTTGACAGTGCTGACATCTCCAAGTGGGGAGACTGTTAGTAAAGACGCTGGAGGGGTGAACCCGAGCACCAGGAGATGAGGAGATGAGATGCCTTTTCCAAACTCTTCCCGATCAGACGGTATACCATCCTCTGGGTGTGACAGACATGTTTTAGCAGTAGGAAGAGTCCCATTCATGTAAGGAGAACACCAGGGCTTTTTCAAAATCAGTGTCTCCCCGAAACCCAAACTGGGGAATTTTTTAAGCTACGGCTACACATATGTTCATTAAGGGCCTTGGGAAGTAGGCAGAGTCCAAACTTTAGATGATTGAAGTCTTCAGGGTCAGAAGCACTCACCACCAGCTTCCCTTAGGTTACACTTTAACTGTCATTGATAGATGATGTCAATAAAAATATCTATTCTTTTTCAGATTATTTCCCCTTATAGGTTATTGCAAAATGTTGAGTGTAGTTCCCTGTGCTATACAGTAGTTCCTTGTTGATGATCTATTTTATACATAGCAGTGTGTATGTGTTAATCCCAAACTGTTAATTTATCCCTCCTCCCACCTTTCCCCTTTGGTAATAATAAATTATAAGATTTTATACTTCTCAGAAATGGGGGAGCTGAAAGAGAGGTATCATTTTCAATGGAAAAGCATTTAAAACAAGATTGAAGCTTTAACCAAGATTATTAGATGTACATCCTTGGAAAGAAATCACTTCGTTTCTCTAATATTGACCTGACAAATAAGACAAACCTTTTCACTGAACTTGCTTATAATAAAGTGATGGAAATATCAAATGGAAGTGTTAGAAACATCTTATTTTACCCGAGCCTTATACACTGTTCTATGTTAACTACAGTTTGGCTCACACATCTGTTCATTGAGGTTACAATAGTCTCAATTTCTGTTACTGATCCTCCAGAGTGGACCCCAACAAGTGTCCCCCTGCCCAGTGTCATTGGGGCCAACAGATCGAGACTGAGTTTGGTTCACAAGCAAAGGAAACTTTATATTTTGATCAGAGAATGGAGAGGTGAGAGCATGCACTACCCCGTGGGCTGTGGGCTGGGCTGCTGTGTAGAGATCCTGTCAGAGTCAGTGGGAGGGAGGGGGCGGAGCTCTCGAGGGCCAGGTTGGCTGCAGCTCAGGCTCTATATCGCGGAGTCTGCACTGGGCCCCAGGAGCTGAGGTGTCGACCCAGCCATTCTGCACTAGGAAATCTGGTCTGAAGTGCCGGGTGTGGAACCTCTGCATGCGGGACCCTAGGAGCACGTGAAATTAGACAAAGCACAAAGGATAAAAAAGGTTAGACTTGACTTTATTGCCCAGATTCTATTTTTATCTCCCAGGGATTTTTAATGGGCTTTGCTGGGGACAAACCCCTCCTCTGCCTTTTGTCCCGTTCCTCATTCTTGGAGTGCTGAGGGTGCAGACACTTCTTCTGTAACTGCTGAGTGCTGAGTTGGGAGCCCTAATACCCGGGGGCGAGGGTCAGAGCTTCTCCCCAGCAGCCTCCAGGTGACGTTGATTGTCCCCAGGCCCCCTGCCTCCCTGCTCGTCCACCTGAGCACCAGCATTGGAAGTGTTATAGATTCTAATGACCTTTAAGGGTCCAGGAAAGAGATGTGCAGAGACGCTGTGGGGGCCGGTTTCACCCCGCCCCACATTTGTTCGGCCACCTTAGGCTGACCGTTTCTGCCAGCCTAGATGCTCTGACCAGTAGTCTGCGCTTTCTTCAATTAGGCCCCTGAATTAACGTACAAACAGCACCAGGTGTCAGAGCCCTGCCCGCTCAACTCCCAGACAGTCCAGGGTCAGTGGTGATCAAGGACCATGATGACCACTGAGTCAACAGCCTTTTGAAGTAAACAGGAGTCCAGCCGGTCTTATTGGCCACCATCATCACGGTGTCTGTAGGCTTTTCTATGGTGACAGTGTGATATACGGTTCCCCCGCCAAGATTATTAGCTCCCCTCTGGGTGCAGTAAGTCCTGCAAGCAGTAGTCTACTCTTTTGGGACACACTCTTATTGTTTTATGAGAGAAACTCCAGGTCAAGTGATGTTCACACGAGTCGTCATGGTGCCCTGTTGCCCCCGGTTATCTCTCTGGATGTTGGAGTTGGAGGGCCTCCTCACTCGAGGTCGGTGTGCCCACGGAGCGAACCCTGCAACTTCAGGGCATCGTTGGTGGTTAGGATCACCACGTGGGGTCCTTTTCCCTTAGGAAGGAGGTGGCCTTTTGGGCTGCTGATTTCCAGGTTTTTAGATACCGCCAGTATCTTGGCCAGATGCGGCAGTGGGCCAAGCCCCTTGGTGACCGTAGTTTATCCTACCTGGATGGCATTCTTGCATTGTTCCATTTCAAGTGGTCCCAGTTTTTGCACTAATTCTCCAATGGCGATTCACCTTTCACCGGGAATGTAAAGGTCAAAGGGTTTAGCTAAATTAGGGAGTTCCAGGGCAAGGGTCTGAATTGACTGCTCTTTCCATTCTTGAAAGGCCACTTCTGGATTCTATTCAAAAGGATCATCATCTTTTCCTTTCAGTGTTTCATATAGAGGCCCAGCTAGTAGACTGTAGTTAGGGATCCAGAAGCAGCAAACCCTGGCCTCCCCAGGAACCCCTAAGCTGTCTTCTAGTTTTAGAAAGGGGTAAGGCTGCAAATGGTTTCTTCCCTTTCCTGGGATGGGCTTCTCCGACCTTCTGTGAGAATGAAGCCCAGGCAGGTCACCGCAGTCTGTGATATTTGAGCTTTTTCTTGGACAACTTCTATCCTTTATTGGCTTGGTAGTTCAGAGGCCTCCTTAGTAGGGCTGGCGATCAGAATGTCGTCTGCGTACTGAAGGAGGGTTTCCTTTTCCAGAGGTAGAACTTTTAGGTCTTTAGCTAAGCTTTCCCCAAAGATGGTGTGGGAATTTTTGCACCCTTGGGGCAAGACGGCCCGGAAGTATTGTTTTAGTTGTATGTTGAGTCCTGCCACTCACAAGCCAAAATTTCTTGTGACTCTGGGACTAATGGAATACAAAAGAAGGCATCATTGAAGACTAATACAGAATACCATGTCCTGGTGGTTGGTAGAATGACCAGCAGGGTGTAGGAATTAGGAGCAACTGGAGGTATATCCTTGGTGGCTTCACTGACTGTCCTGACATCCTTTACCAGGTCCCCAGCAGCCCATGGGGCTCTCATGGTCAGACCAATCCCAGAATATGGAGCTCACCTGGGCAGGTACCCCACCCCCACCCCAGCCCACGGGGCTCTCGTGGTCAGGCCCTTCCCAGGATACAGAGCTACCCTTGCAGGTACCATGGCAGGGCTGGGCACACAGGAACCGTGCACATAGCCCTCATTGCAGAGCACCCCCAGCTCACCTGTCGCTCAGAGCTGGCACAGAGCACCTCAGAGCAGGACTTGAACTAACAAACAGCAGCTGCGACAGGTCTGTGACCCTGGGCGTCACTCTGTGCGGCCTCCCTCCACCTGGTCTTCCAGAGACTTCCACTGCACCCGGGGCACCAGGCCTCTGTCTCCAACCACCACCCACCCCTCCTCTCCCTGACTCCTGGGTTCCTCTCATAAGGAGAGGGTTTTCTTGAAGTTGTCTCCCACTCATGGGCCAGATAAAATGATTAGAAAACAAGCCAAAGCTGCAGCCCCTTGTCTATCCTGACTCTCAGGAGCCCACACCTGTTCCTTGGACCTGGCCGGTTCAGCAAGTTCCATTTTCTGCAACTGTGAGCCCCTGAGGGGTGATGATTGGCTGACCTGGGCAGCCTTACTGTGCGGCCAGCCCTCCCCAGGTGTGCCTGGGTTGAGATCAATATAAATACCACTCCAGGCAGCAAGAGCCCCTGCAGCCGTGCCTGACGCCATTTTCTCTGCCCTGTCAGCAGTCTCGGGGCTGGGCTGGTGGGAGGGAGTGAGAGGCCACGGCTTTGTGGGTGGCCCAGTGTGAGTGGGGCTCTGCTGGACTTTCTGCAGCAGTTGCCAGGCTGCCACCTGCTAAAGAAGAGGATGTGTCACCCATACCTGCTGCTGGAATTTCTCCCTGGGCAGAGGTGAGGAAGGAAAAAAGCAGTGGGGGCAGGGACAGGACGGGTATCTCAGTCAGGGAAATGGAAATCTTCCAGAAGAGCACCCAGGGCCAGGACCATCCTGGCTGGCCTGCAGGCACCAAGTCGGCCGGCATGCTGTCACTCGTGTGGCTCTATGGCCCTTCCTCTAGGCTTTCAAGTCCTTGTATATATTCAGGTGTTTTACCTGGGACGGGTGGGAATAGTTCAGCAGCAACTGGCCTGGGGCTCAGCTCACGTTTACTCACAGATGCCTCGGCACGGTGCCCCAGCTTTGCAATGAGGACGCTTGTTGCGTGGGGGCTGCTGGCTGAATGGGAGACGATTCCCCACCACTGGCCAACTTCAGAATTGTTTACAACTGGAGCAAGTGCCCTGATACGGTTTTCCTCTGTGGAACTGGTGGGTTCTGTGTTTTTTTTCTCTTTTTCGTTTTTGGTTCAAGGTAGATTTTATTCCTCTTTTTTGTATTTACAGATATAAGCATGGAAATAATTTATTCATATAAATACATGTATGTGAAGGGAATAATTGTTTTTTCTGTTTTATTTTTTAAATTTTATTTCTTTTTAATTTTGAATTTTATTTTATATTTTTATACAGCAGGTTCTTATTGGTTATCTATTTTATACATATAAATGTATACATGCCAATCCCAGTCTCTCAACTCCTCCCACCACCACCCCCCCAACAGCTTTCCCCCCTTGTTGTCCATACATTTGTTGTCTACATCTGTTGCTCTATTTATGCCTTGCAAAATGGTTAATCTGTACAGTTTTTCTAGGTTCCACATATATGCATGAATATACAAGATTTGTTTTTCTCTTTCTGACTTACTTCACTCTGTATGACAGTCTCTAGATCCATCGACGTCTCTACAAATGACCCAATTTCATTCCTTTTCATGGCTTAGTAATATTCCATTTTATATATGTACCACAGCTTTATGCATTCGTCTGTCTGTGGGCATTTAGGTTGCTTCCATTACCTCGATATTGTAAATAGTGATGCAATGAACATTGCGGTGAATGTCTCGTTTTGATTTATGGTTTTGTCTGGGTATATGTCCAGTACTGGGATTGCTGTATCATATGGTAATTCTATTGTTAGTTTCTTAAGAAACTCCATATTGTTCTCCGTAGTGACTGTATCAATTTATATTCCCAACAATAGTGGAAGAGGGTTCCTTTACTCCACACCCTTTCCAGCATTTTTGTTTGTAGATTTTCTCATGATGCCCATTCTATCAGGTGTGAGGTGATACCTCATTGTTGAGTCCATTTTGTTGAGCAAGGGGTAGGTCTTGTCTATTACATATTTGGCTTATTGAATGGTATCTGTGCTAATATCAAACTCTGGTTTTATGCAGCACCCCAACTCACTTTCCCCCTTAAGGAAGCATAAGTTGGTTTTCTAAACTTGAGACCCTGTTCTGTTTTGTAATTCAGTTCATGTGTAGCCAAGTTCACATTCCGTGTATTAGTGATATCTTATGATGTTTCTTTTTCTGTGTGACATATTTCAGTTAGAATCATCATACCTGAATCCACTCATTATGCTGCTATGGGCCTGATGACGTAGATTTCATGGCTGAGTGATTTTGCATTGTACATAAGTACCACAACTTCTTTATCCATTTTTCACTTTCTGCGATATTAAACTTATACCGTAAATGAGGTTCTTGTAAACAGAGCTGTCCCAAACTGTGGGGTGGCTGTGTCTTTTTGATTTTAATTTCCCTAAGCTATAGGACCATAAGTGGAAGTGCCCTAGGCTCTGTTGCTTTGTTTTTTAGATGTTTCAGGAAACACCATAAACTTCTCCCGAGTGGCTGTTGGCAATTTACATCCCGCCCATCAGCATAACAAGGCTCCCAGTTCTCCATGGCCTGTCCTGCCTTTCTGGATTTTACACTTTTCTCAGATGGCCCTTTTGACCGGGGGGAAGTGAGACTTCATTGTAGTGCAAATTTCCTTTGCAAGCTTGCTTGGTTGGCCAAAAAGGGCATATGTCAGGAAAAAACGCATACGCCCTTTTTGGCGAAGTGCATCATTGTGGTCGTTCTCCCTGTTTTCCTATGCTTTCAATGCAATTCCAGTCTACCTCCTGAAATCGGTTTCCTGCAATTCTTCCCCGCTTTCAAGTCCTCTTGGCAACCTTACTTCAGTATATTTTTGGACGATAGCTGTCATTTATAAGTCTGCAGGTTTGTGAATTACAGTGCCCCTGAGCTCCTTTCTTCAACTCGCTTTCTTGTGAGCTGGCCACAACACCGCAGGATGGCTTCAGGCCCTAATCTGGTCCCGGCACGACATGCTGAGCCTTTGGTTAATTCCTCTTCCTGGTGGGAAATGAGAGTTAAATTTGCCCGTCCAGACACCTCCAGCTAGTCTCTCATTGGTTCTCCCTATTCCTGTTCATCTTCCGCAGAAATTGCAAACTGGTCCAAACAGGAGGTTAAAGGCACTGACTCTGCAAGTCGGGAGAGTGTTAGTAAAGCGTCTGGAATGTTGCACCCGAGTACCAGGGGACGAGAACTGAGACATTTTGGAACAAGTCTCCCGATCACATGGTTGATCATACTCTGGGTTCCACATGCATGTTTTAGCTGAAGGAAGAATCCCTGAAACCTGGAGAGTTGAGACCCGTGGAATGGGTACCATGCAATATGACTTCAAAGTGTCTTCATTTGCTCACCGAACCTCTCCAATCCTATCACTGCTGCGTTTATGCCCCTGTACACAGGCTTGATTCCCTTTCGGAGACATAGCAATCCATAGGTTTTAAGATACTTACTAGTCAGGTACATTCTTAGGCATTTAATATGGGGTGTTGAGTCCATTTCGTTGAGCAAGAAGTAGCTCTTGTCTATTCCATATTTGACTTAAGGAACTTTATCTGTGCTCATTTCAATCTCTGGTTTTATGCAGCACACCAACTCACCTTTCCCCTTAAGCAAGCATAAGTTGGTTTTCTAAATTTGAGACCCTGTTCTGTTCTGTAATTCAGTTCCTGTGTAGCCAAGTTTACATTCCGTGTATTACTGATATCTTATGATGTTTCTTTTTCTGTGTGACTTATTTCAGTTAGAATCATCATACCTGAATCCACTCATTATGCTGCTACGGGCCTGATGACATACATTTCATTGCTGAGTGATATTGCATTGTACGTAAGTACCACAACTTCTTTATCCATTTTTCACTTTGTGCGATATTGAACTTGTACCGTAAACGAGGTTCTTGTAAACAGAGCCGTCCCAAACTTTGGGGTGGCTGTGTCTTTTTGATTTTAATTTCCCTAAGCTATAGGACCATAAGTGGAAGTGCCCTAGGCTCTGTTGCTTTGTTTTTTAGATGTTTCAGGAAACACCATACACTTCTCCCGAGTGTCTGTTGGCAAATTACACCCCGCCCATCAGCATAACAAGGCTCCCAGTTCTCCATGGCCTGTCCTGCCTTTCTGGATTTTACACTTTTTTCAGATGGCCCTTTTGACCGGGTTGAAGTGAGACTTCATTGTAGTGCAGATTTCCTTTGCAAGTTTGCTTGGTTGGCCAAAAAGGGCGTATGCGTTTTTTCCTGAATATATTCAGGAAAAAACGCATACGCCCTTTTTGGCCAAGTGCATCATTGTGGACGTTCTGCCTCTTTTCCTATGCTTTCAATGCAATTCCAGTCTACCTCCTGAAATCGGTTTCCTGCAATTCTGCCCCGCTTTCAAGTCCTCTTGGCAGCCTTACTTCAGTATATTTTTGGACGATAGCTGTCATTTATAACTCTGCAGGTTTGTGAATTACAGTGCCCCTGAGCTCCTTTCTTCAACTCGCTTTCTTTTGAGCTGGCCGCAACACCGCAGGATGGCTTCAGGCCCTAATCTGGTTCCGTCACGGCACGCTGAGCTTTTGGTTAATTCCTCTTCCTCGTGGGAAATGAGAGTTAAATTTGCCCGTCCAGACACCTCCAGCTAGTCTCTCATTGGTTCTCGCTATTCCTGTTCATCTTCCGCAGAAATTGCAAACTGGGCCAAACAGGAGGTTAAAGGGACTGACTCTCCAAGTCGGGAGAGTGTTAGTAAAGCGTCTGGAATGTTGCACCCAAGTACCAGGGTACGAAAACTGAGACATATTTGAACACGTCTCCCGATCACATGGTTGATCATACTCTAGGTTCCACATGCATGTTTTAGCAGAAGGAAGAATACCTTAAAACTGGGTAGTTGAAACCCGTGGAATGGGTACCATGCAATATGACTTCAAAGTGTCTTCATTTGCTCACCAAACCTCTCCAATCCTATCACTGCTGCGTTTATGCCCCTGTACACATGCTTGATTCTCTTTCGGAGACATAGCAATCCATAGGTTTTAAGATACTTACTAGTCAGGTACATTCTTAGGCGTTTAATATGGGGTGTTGAGTCCATTTCGTTGAGCAAGGAGTAGCTCTTGTCTATTCCATATTTGGCTTAAGGAACTTTATCTGTGCTCATTTCAATCTCTGGTTTTATGCAGCACCCCAACTCACCTTTCCCCTTAAGCAAGCATAAGTTGGTTTTCTAAATTTGAGACCCTGTTCTGTTCTGTAATTCAGTTCCTGTGTAGCCAAGTTTACATTCCGTGTATTACTGATATCTTATGATGTTTCTTTTTCTGTGTGACTTATTTCAGTTAGAATCATCGTACCTGAATCCACTCATTATGCTGCTACGGGCCTGATGACATAGATTTCATTGTTGAGTGATACTGCATTGTACGTAAGTACCACAAGTTCTTTATCCATTTTTCACTTTCTGTGATATTGATCTTGTACGGTAAACGAGGTTCTTGTAAACAGAGGCGTCCCAAACTTTGGGGTGGCAGTGTCTTTTTGATTTCAATTTCCCTAAGCTATAGGACCATAAGTGGAAGTGCCCTAGGCTCTGTTGCTTTGTTTTTTAGATGTTTCAGGAAACACCATACACTTCTCCCGAGTGTCTGTTTGCAGTTTACATCCCGCCCATCAGCATAACAAGGCTCCCAGTTCTCCATGGCCTGTCCTGCCTTTCTGGATTTTACACTTTTTTCAGATGGCCCTTTTGACCGGGGGGAAGTGAGACTTCATTGTAGTGCAGATTTCCTTTGCAAGCTTGCTTGGTTGGCCAAAAAGGGCGTATGCGTTTTTTCCTGAATATATTCAGGAAAAAACGCATACGCCCTTTTTGGCCAAGTGCATCATTGTGGACGTTCTGCCTCTTTTCCTATGCTTTCAATGCAATTCCAGTCTACTTCCTGAAATCGGTTTCCTGCAATTCTGCCCCACTTTCAAGTCCTCTTGGCAGCCTTACTTCAGTATATTTTTGGACGATAGCTGTCATTTATAACTCTGCAGGTTTGTGAATTACAGTGCCCCTGAGCTCCTTTCTTCAACTCGCTTTCTTTTGAGCTGGCCGCAACACCGCAGGATGGCTTCAGGCCCTAATCTGGTTCCGGCACGGCACGCTGAGCCTTTGGTTAATTCCTCTTCCTGGTGGGAAATGAGAGTTAAATTTGCCCGTCCAGACACCTCCAGCTAGTCTGTCATTGGTTCTCGCTATTCCTTTTCATCTTCCGCAGAAATTGCAAACTGGGCCAAACAGGAGGTTAAAGGGACTGACTCTCCAAGTCGGGAGGGTGTTAGTAAAGCGTCTGGAATGTTGCACCCGAGTACCAGGGTACGAGAACTGAGACATATTTGAACACGTCTCCCGATCACATGGTTGATCATACTCTAGGTTCCACATGCATGTTTTAGCTGAAGGAAGAATACCTTAAACCTGGGTAGTTGAAACCCGTGGAATGGGTACCATGCAATATGACTTCAGAGGGTCTTCATTTGCTCACCGAACCTCTCCAATCCTATCACTGCTGCATTTATGCCCCTGGACACACGCTTGATTCTCTTTTGGAGATATAGCAATCCATAGGTTTTAAGATACTTACTAGTCAGGTACATTCTTAGGCGCTTAATATGGGGTGTTGAGTCCATTTCGTTGAGCAAGGAGTAGCTCTTGTCTATTCCATATTTGGCTTAAGGAACTTTATCTGTGCTCATTTCAATCTCTGGTTTTATGCAGCACCCCAACTCACCTTTCCCCTTAAGCAAGCATAAGTTGGTTTTCTAAATTTGAGACCCTGTTCTGTTCTGTAATTCAGTTCCTGTGTAGCCAAGTTTACATTCCGTGTATTACTGATATCTTATGATGTTTCTTTTTCTGTGTGACTTATTTCAGTTAGAATCATCATACCTGAATCCACTCATTGTGCTGCTAAGGGCCTGATGACATAGATTTCATTGCTGAGTGATATTGCTTTGTAAGTAAATACCACAACTTCTTTATCCATTTTTCACTTTCTGCGATGTTGAACATGTACTGTAAACGAGGTTCTTGTAAACAGATGCGTCCCAAACTTTGGGGTGGCTGTGTCTTTTTGATTTTAATTTCCCTAAGCTATAGGACCATAAGTGGAAGTGCCCTAGGCTCTGTTGCTTTGTTTTTTAGATGTTTCAGGAAACACCATACACTTCTCCGGAGTGTCTGTTGGCAATTTACATCCCGCCCATCAGCATAACAAGGCTCCCAGTTCTCCATGGCCTGTCCTGCCTTTCTGGATTTTACACTTTTTTCAGATGGCCCTTTTGACCGGGGGGAAGTGAGACTTCATTGTAGTGCAGATTTCCTTTGCAAGCTTGCTTGGTTGGCCAAAAAGGGCATATGCGTTTTTTCCTGAATATATTCAGGAAAAAACGCATATGCCCTTTTTGGCCAAGTGCATCATTGTGGACGTTCTGCCTCTTTTCCTATGCTTTCAATGCAATTCCAGTCTACCTCCTGAAATCGGTTTCCTGCAATTCTGCCCCGCTTTCAAGTCCTCTTGGCAGCCTTACTTCAGTATATTTTTGGACGATAGCTGTCATTTATAACTCTGCAGGTTTGTGAATTACAGTGCCCCTGAGCTCCTTTCTTCAACTCGCTTTCTTTTGAGCTGGCCGCAACACCGCAGGATGGCTTCAGGCCTTAATCTGGTTCCGGCATGGCACGCTGAGCCTTTGGTTAATTCCTCTTCCTGGTGGGAAATGAGAGTTAAATTTGCCCGTCCAGACACCTCCAGCTAGTCTCTCATTGGTTCTCGCTATTCCTGTTCATCTTCCGCAGAAATTGCAAACTGGGCCAAACAGGAGGTTAAAGGGACTGACTCTCCAAGTCGGGAGGGTGTTAGTAAAGCGTCTGGAATGTTGCACCCGAGTACCAGGGTACGAGAACTGAGACATATTTGAACACGTCTCCCGATCACATGGTTGATCATACTCTAGGTTCCACATGCATGTTTTAGCTGAAGGAAGAATACCTTAAACCTGGGTAGTTGAAACCCGTGGAATGGGTACCATGCAATATGACTTCAGAGGGTCTTCATTTGCTCACCGAACCTCTCCAATCCTATCACTGCTGCATTTATGCCCCTGGACACACGCTTGATTCTCTTTTGGAGATATAGCAATCCATAGGTTTTAAGATACTTACTAGTCAGGTACATTCTTAGGCGCTTAATATGGGGTGTTGAGTCCATTTCGTTGAGCAAGGAGTAGCTCTTGTCTATTCCATATTTGGCTTAAGGAACTTTATCTGTGCTCATTTCAATCTCTGGTTTTATGCAGCACCCCAACTCACCTTTCCCCTTAAGCAAGCATAAGTTGGTTTTCTAAATTTGAGACCCTGTTCTGTTCTGTAATTCAGTTCCTGTGTAGCCAAGTTTACATTCCGTGTATTACTGATATCTTATGATGTTTCTTTTTCTGTGTGACTTATTTCAGTTAGAATCATCATACCTGAATCCACTCATTGTGCTGCTAAGGGCCTGATGACATAGATTTCATTGCTGAGTGATATTGCTTTGTAAGTAAATACCACAACTTCTTTATCCATTTTTCACTTTCTGCGATGTTGAACATGTACTGTAAACGAGGTTCTTGTAAACAGATGCGTCCCAAACTTTGGGGTGGCTGTGTCTTTTTGATTTTAATTTCCCTAAGCTATAGGACCATAAGTGGAAGTGCCCTAGGCTCTGTTGCTTTGTTTTTTAGATGTTTCAGGAAACACCATACACTTCTCCGGAGTGTCTGTTGGCAATTTACATCCCGCCCATCAGCATAACAAGGCTCCCAGTTCTCCATGGCCTGTCCTGCCTTTCTGGATTTTACACTTTTTTCAGATGGCCCTTTTGACCGGGGGGAAGTGAGACTTCATTGTAGTGCAGATTTCCTTTGCAAGCTTGCTTGGTTGGCCAAAAAGGGCATATGCGTTTTTTCCTGAATATATTCAGGAAAAAACGCATATGCCCTTTTTGGCCAAGTGCATCATTGTGGACGTTCTGCCTCTTTTCCTATGCTTTCAATGCAATTCCAGTCTACCTCCTGAAATCGGTTTCCTGCAATTCTGCCCCGCTTTCAAGTCCTCTTGGCAGCCTTACTTCAGTATATTTTTGGACGATAGCTGTCATTTATAACTCTGCAGGTTTGTGAATTACAGTGCCCCTGAGCTCCTTTCTTCAACTCGCTTTCTTTTGAGCTGGCCGCAACACCGCAGGATGGCTTCAGGCCTTAATCTGGTTCCGGCATGGCACGCTGAGCCTTTGGTTAATTCCTCTTCCTGGTGGGAAATGAGAGTTAAATTTGCCCGTCCAGACACCTCCAGCTAGTCTCTCATTGGTTCTCGCTATTCCTGTTCATCTTCCGCAGAAATTGCAAACTGGGCCAAACAGGAGGTTAAAGGGACTGACTCTCCAAGTCGGGAGGGTGTTAGTAAAGCGTCTGGAATGTTGCACCCGAGTACCAGGGTACGAGAACTGAGACATATTTGAACACGTCTCCCGATCACATGGTTGATCATACTCTAGGTTCCACATGCATGTTTTAGCTGAAGGAAGAATACCTTAAACCTGGGTAGTTGAAACCCGTGGAATGGGTACCATACAATATGACTTCAGAGGGTCTTCATTTGCTCACCGAACCTCTCCAATCCTATCACTGCTGCGTTTATGCCTCTGGACACACGCTTGATTCTCTTTTGGAGATATAGCAATCCATAGGTTTTAAGATACTTACTAGTCAGGTACATTCTTAGGCGCTTAATATGGGGTGTTGAGTCCATTTCGTTGAGCAAGGAGTAGCTCTTGTCTATTCCATATTTGGCTTAAGGAACTTTATCTGTGCTCATTTCAATCTCTGGTTTTATGCAGCACCCCAACTCACCTTTACCCTTAAGCAAGCATAAGTTGCTTTTCTAAATTTGAGACCGTGTTCTGTTCTGTAATTCAGTTCCTGTGTAGCCAAGTTTACATTCCGTGTATTACTGATATCTTATGATGTTTCTTTTTCTGTGTGACTTATTTCAGTTTGAATCATCATACCTGAATCCACTCATTGTGCTGCTAAGGGCCTGATGACATAGATTTCATTGCTGAGTGATATTGCTTTGTAAGTAAATACCACAACTTCTTTATCCATTTTTCACTTTCTGCGATGTTGAACTTGTACTGTAAACGAGGTTCTTGTAAACAGAGGCGTTCCAAACTTTGGGGTGGCTGTGTCTTTTTGATTTTAATTTCCCTAATCTATAGGACCATAAGTGGAAGTGCCCTAGGCTCTGTTGCTTTGTTTTTTAGATGTTTCAGGAAACACCATACACTTCTCCCGAGTGTCTGTTGGCTATTTACATCCCGCCCGTCAGCATAACAAGGCTCCCAGTTCTCCATGGCCTGTCCTGCCTTTCTGGATTTTACACTTTTTTCAGATGGCCCTTTTGACCGGGGGGAAGTGAGACTTCATTGTAGTGCAGATTTCCTTTGCAAGCTTGCTTGGTTGGCCAAAAAGGGCGTATGCGTTTTTCCCAGAATATATTCAGGAAAAAACACATACGCCCTTTTTGGCCAAGTGCATCATTGTGGACGTTCTGCCTCTTTTCCTATGCTTTCAATGCAATTCCAGTCTACCTCCTGAAATCGGTTTCCTGCAATTCTGCCCCGCTTTCAAGTCCTCTTGGCAGCCTTACTTCAGTATATTTTTGGACGATAGCTGTCATTTATAACTCTGCAGTTTTGTGAATTACAGTGCCCCTGAGCTCCTTTCTTCAACTCGCTTTCTTTTGAGCTGGCCGCAACACCGCAGGATGTCTTCAGGCCCTAATCTGGTTCCGGCAGGGCACGCTGAGCCTTTGGTTAATTCCTCTTCCTGGTGGGAAATGAGAGTTAAATTTGCCCGTCCAGACACCTCCAGCTAGTCTCTCATTGGTTCTCGCTATTCCTGTTCATCTTCCGCAGAAATTGCAAACTGGGCCAAACAGGAGGTTAAAGGGACTGACTCTCCAAGTCGGGAGGGTGTTAGTAAAGCGTCTGGAATGTTGCACCCGAGTACCAGGGTACGAAAACTGAGACATATTTGAACACGTTTCCCGATCACATGGTTGATCATACTCTAGGTTCCACATGCATGTTTTAGCTGAAGGAAGAATACCTTAAACCTGGGTAGTTGAAACCCGTGGAATGGGTACCATGCAATATGACTTCAGAGGGTCTTCATTTGCTCACCGAACCTCTCCAATCCTATCACTGCTGCGTTTATGCCCCTGTACACATGCTTGATTCTCTTTCGGAGACATAGTAATCCATAGGTTTTAAGATACTTACTAGTCAGGTACATTCTTAGGCGTTTAATATGCGGTGTTGAGTCCATTTCGTTGAGCAAGGAGTAGCTCTTGTCTATTCCATATTTGGCTTAAGGAACTTTATCTGCGCTCATTTCAATCTATGGTTTTATGCAGCACCCCAACTCACCTTTCCCCTTAAGCAAGCATAAGTTGGTTTTCTAAATTTGAGACCCTGTTCTGTTCTGTAAATCAGTTCCTGTGTAGCCAAGTTTACATTCCGTGTATTACTGATATCTTATGATGTTTCTTTTTCTGTGTGACTTATTTCAGTTAGAATCATCATACCTGAATCCACTCATTGTGCTGCTAAGGGCCTGATGACATAGATTTCATTGCTGAGTGATATTGCTTTGTAAGTAAATACCACAACTTCTTTATCCATTTTTCACTTTCTGCGATGTTGAACTTGTACTGTAAACGAGGTTCTTGTAAACAGAGGCGTCCCAATGTTTGGGGTGGCTGTGTCTTTTTTATTTTAATTTCCCTAAGCTATAGGACCATAAGTGGAAGTGCCCTAGGCTCTGTTGCTTTGTTTTTTAGATGTTTCAGGAAACACCATACACTTCTCCCGAGTGTCTGCTGGCAATTTTCATCCCGCCCATCAGCATAACAAGGCTCCCAGTTCTCCATGGCCTGTCCTGCCTTTCTGGATTTTACACTTTTTTCAGATGGCCCTTTTGACCGGGGGGAAGTGAGACTTCATTGTAGTGCAGATTTCCTTTGCAAGCTTGCTTGGTTGGCCAAAAAGGGCGTATGCGTTTTTTCCTGAATATATTCAGGAAAAAACGCATACGCCCTTTTTGGCCAAGTGCATCATTGTGGACGTTCTGCCTCTTTTCCTATGCTTTCAATGCAATTCCAGTCTACCTCCTGAAATCGGTTTCCTGCAATTCTGCCCCGCTTTCAAGTCCTCTTGGCAGCCTTACTTCAGTATATTTTTGGACGATAGCTGTCATTTATAACTCTGCAGGTTTGTGAATTACAGTGCCCCTGAGCTCCTTTCTTCAACTCGCTTTCTTTTGAGCTGGCCGCAACACCGCAGGATGGCTTCAGGCCCTAATCTGGTTCCGGCACGGCACGCTGAGCCTTTGGTTAATTCCTCTTCCTGGTGGGAAATGAGAGTTAAATTTGCCCGTCCAGACACCTCCAGCTAGTCTCTCATTGGTTCTCGCTATTCCTGTTCATCTTCCGCAGAAATTGCAAACTGGGCCAAACAGGAGGTTAAAGGGACTGACTCTCCAAGTCGGGAGGGTGTTAGTAAAGCGTCTGGAATGTTGCACCCAAGTACCAGGGTACGAAAACTGAGACATATTTGAACACGTTTCCCGATCACATGGTTGATCATACTCTAGGTTCCACATGCATGTTTTAGCTGAAGGAAGAATCCCTGAAACCTGGAGAGTTGAGACCCGTGGAATGGGTACCATGCAATATGACTTCAAAGGGTCTTTGTTTGCTCACCGAACCTCTCCAATCCTATCACTGCTGCATTTATGCCCCTGGACACACGCTTGATTCTCTTTTGGAGATATAGCAATCCATAGGTTTTAAGATACTTACTAGTCAGGTACATTCTTAGGCGCTTAATATGGGGTGTTGAGTCCATTTCGTTGAGCAAGGAGTAGCTCTTGTCTATTCCATATTTGGCTTAAGGAACTTTATCTGTGCTCATTTCAATCTCTGGTTTTATGCAGCACCCCAACTCACCTTTACCCTTAAGCAAGCATAAGTTGGTTTTCTAAATTTGAGACCCTGTTCTGTTCTGTAATTCAGTTCCTGTGTAGCCAAGTTTACATTCCGTGTATTACTGATATCTTATGATGTTTCTTTTTCTGTGTGACTTATTTCAGTTAGAATCGTCATACCTGAATCCACTCATTGTGCTGCTAAGGGCCTGATGACATAGATTTCATTGCTGAGTGATATTGCTTTGTAAGTAAATACTACAAATTCTTTATCCATTTTTCACTTTCTGCGATGTTGAACTTGTACTGTAAACGAGGTTCTTGTAAACAGAGGCGTCCCAAACTTTGGGGTGGCTGTGTCTTTTTGATTTTAATTTCCCTAAGCTATAGGACCATAAGTGGAAGTGCCCTAGGCTCTGTTGCTTTGTTTTTTAGATGTTTCAGGAAACACCATACACTTCTCCCGAGTGTCTGTTGGCTATTTACATCCCGCCCGTCAGCATAACAAGGCTCCCAGTTCTCCATGGCCTGTCCTGCCTTTCTGGATTTTACACTTTTTTCAGATGGCCCTTTTGACCGGGGGGAAGTGAGACTTCATTGTAGTGCAGATTTCCTTTGCAAGCTTGCTTGGTTGGCCAAAAAGGGCGTATGCGTTTTTCCCAGAATATATTCAGGAAAAAACACATACGCCCTTTTTGGCCAAGTGCATCATTGTGGACGTTCTGCCTCTTTTCCTATGCTTTCAATGCAATTCCAGTCTACCTCCTGAAATCGGTTTCCTGCAATTCTGCCCCGCTTTCAAGTCCTCTTGGCAGCCTTACTTCAGTATATTTTTGGACGATAGCTGTCATTTATAACTCTGCAGTTTTGTGAATTACAGTGCCCCTGAGCTCCTTTCTTCAACTCGCTTTCTTTTGAGCTGGCCGCAACACCGCAGGATGTCTTCAGGCCCTAATCTGGTTCCGGCAGGGCACGCTGAGCCTTTGGTTAATTCCTCTTCCTGGTGGGAAATGAGAGTTAAATTTGCCCGTCCAGACACCTCCAGCTAGTCTCTCATTGGTTCTCGCTATTCCTGTTCATCTTCCGCAGAAATTGCAAACTGGGCCAAACAGGAGGTTAAAGGGACTGACTCTCCAAGTCGGGAGGGTGTTAGTAAAGCGTCTGGAATGTTGCACCCGAGTACCAGGGTACGAAAACTGAGACATATTTGAACACGTTTCCCGATCACATGGTTGATCATACTCTAGGTTCCACATGCATGTTTTAGCTGAAGGAAGAATCCCTTAAACCTGGGTAGTTGAAACCCGTGGAATGGGTACCATGCAATATGACTTCAGAGGGTCTTCATTTGCTCACCGAACCTCTCCAATCCTATCACTGCTGCGTTTATGCCCCTGTACACATGCTTGATTCTCTTTCGGAGACATAGTAATCCATAGGTTTTAAGATACTTACTAGTCAGGTACATTCTTAGGCGTTTAATATGCGGTGTTGAGTCCATTTCGTTGAGCAAGGAGTAGCTCTTGTCTATTCCATATTTGGCTTAAGGAACTTTATCTGTGCTCATTTCAATCTCTGGTTTTATGCAGCACCCCAACTCACCTTTACCCTTAAGCAAGCATAAGTTGGTTTTCTAAATTTGAGACCCTGTTCTGTTCTGTAATTCAGTTCCTGTGTAGCCAAGTTTACATTCCGTGTATTACTGATATCTTATGATGTTTCTTTTTCTGTGTGACTTATTTCAGTTAGAATCGTCATACCTGAATCCACTCATTGTGCTGCTAAGGGCCTGATGACATAGATTTCATTGCTGAGTGATATTGCTTTGTAAGTAAATACCACAAATTCTTTATCCATTTTTCACTTTCTGCGATGTTGAACTTGTACTGTAAACGAGGTTCTTGTAAACAGAGGCGTCCCAAACTTTGGGGTGGCTGTGTCTTTTTGATTTTAATTTCCCTAAGCTATAGGACCATAAGTGGAAGTGCCCTAGGCTCTGTTGCTTTGTTTTTTAGATGTTTCAGGAAACACCATACACTTCTCCCGAGTGTCTGTTGGCTATTTACATCCCGCCCGTCAGCATAACAAGGCTCCCAGTTCTCCATGGCCTGTCCTGCCTTTCTGGATTTTACACTTTTTTCAGATGGCCCTTTTGACCGGGGGGAAGTGAGACTTCATTGTAGTGCAGATTTCCTTTGCAAGCTTGCTTGGTTGGCCAAAAAGGGCGTATGCGTTTTTCCCAGAATATATTCAGGAAAAAACACATACGCCCTTTTTGGCCAAGTGCATCATTGTGGACGTTCTGCCTCTTTTCCTATGCTTTCAATGCAATTCCAGTCTACCTCCTGAAATCGGTTTCCTGCAATTCTGCCCCGCTTTCAAGTCCTCTTGGCAGCCTTACTTCAGTATATTTTTGGACGATAGCTGTCATTTATAACTCTGCAGTTTTGTGAATTACAGTGCCCCTGAGCTCCTTTCTTCAACTCGCTTTCTTTTGAGCTGGCCGCAACACCGCAGGATGTCTTCAGGCCCTAATCTGGTTCCGGCAGGGCACGCTGAGCCTTTGGTTAATTCCTCTTCCTGGTGGGAAATGAGAGTTAAATTTGCCCGTCCAGACACCTCCAGCTAGTCTCTCATTGGTTCTCGCTATTCCTGTTCATCTTCCGCAGAAATTGCAAACTGGGCCAAACAGGAGGTTAAAGGGACTGACTCTCCAAGTCGGGAGGGTGTTAGTAAAGCGTCTGGAATGTTGCACCCGAGTACCAGGGTACGAAAACTGAGACATATTTGAACACGTTTCCCGATCACATGGTTGATCATACTCTAGGTTCCACATGCATGTTTTAGCTGAAGGAAGAATACCTTAAACCTGGGTAGTTGAAACCCGTGGAATGGGTACCATGCAATATGACTTCAGAGGGTCTTCATTTGCTCACCGAACCTCTCCAATCCTATCACTGCTGCGTTTATGCCCCTGTACACATGCTTGATTCTCTTTCGGAGACATAGTAATCCATAGGTTTTAAGATACTTACTAGTCAGGTACATTCCTAGGCGTTTAATATGCGGTGTTGAGTCCATTTCGTTGAGCAAGGAGTAGCTCTTGTCTATTCCATATTTGGCTTAAGGAACTTTATCTGTGCTCATTTCAATCTCTGGTTTTATGCAGCACCCCAACTCACCTTTCCCCTTAAGCAAGCATAAGTTGGTTTTCTAAATTTGAGACCCTGTTCTGTTCTGTAATTCAGTTCCTGTGTAGCCAAGTTTACATTCCGTGTATTACTGATATCTTATGATGTTTCTTTTTCTGTGTGACTTATTTCAGTTAGAATCATCATACCTGAATCCACTCATTGTGCTGCTAAGGGCCTGATGACATAGATTTCATTGCTGAGTGATATTGCTTTGTAAGTAAATACCACAACTTCTTTATCCATTTTTCACTTTCTGCGATGTTGAACTTGTACTGTAAACGAGGTTCTTGTAAACAGAGGCGTCCCAATGTTTGGGGTGGCTGTGTCTTTTTTATTTTAATTTCCCTAAGCTATAGGACCATAAGTGGAAGTGCCCTAGGCTCTGTTGCTTTGTTTTTTAGATGTTTCAGGAAACACCATACACTTCTCCCGAGTGTCTGCTGGCAATTTTCATCCCGCCCATCAGCATAACAAGGCTCCCAGTTCTCCATGGCCTGTCCTGCCTTTCTGGATTTTACACTTTTTTCAGATGGCCCTTTTGACCGGGGGGAAGTGAGACTTCATTGTAGTGCAGATTTCCTTTGCAAGCTTGCTTGGTTGGCCAAAAAGGGCGTATGCGTTTTTTCCTGAATATATTCAGGAAAAAACGCATACGCCCTTTTTGGCCAAGTGCATCATTGTGGACGTTCTGCCTCTTTTCCTATGCTTTCAATGCAATTCCAGTCTACCTCCTGAAATCGGTTTCCTGCAATTCTGCCCCGCTTTCAAGTCCTCTTGGCAGCCTTACTTCAGTATATTTTTGGACGATAGCTGTCATTTATAACTCTGCAGGTTTGTGAATTACAGTGCCCCTGAGCTCCTTTCTTCAACTCGCTTTCTTTTGAGCTGGCCGCAACACCGCAGGATGGCTTCAGGCCCTAATCTGGTTCCGGCACGGCACGCTGAGCCTTTGGTTAATTCCTCTTCCTGGTGGGAAATGAGAGTTAAATTTGCCCGTCCAGACACCTCCAGCTAGTCTCTCATTGGTTCTCGCTATTCCTGTTCATCTTCCGCAGAAATTGCAAACTGGGCCAAACAGGAGGTTAAAGGGACTGACTCTCCAAGTCGGGAGGGTGTTAGTAAAGCGTCTGGAATGTTGCACCCAAGTACCAGGGTACGAAAACTGAGACATATTTGAACACGTTTCCCGATCACATGGTTGATCATACTCTAGGTTCCACATGCATGTTTTAGCTGAAGGAAGAATCCCTGAAACCTGGAGAGTTGAGACCCGTGGAATGGGTACCATGCAATATGACTTCAAAGGGTCTTTGTTTGCTCACCGAACCTCTCCAATCCTATCACTGCTGCATTTATGCCCCTGGACACACGCTTGATTCTCTTTTGGAGATATAGCAATCCATAGGTTTTAAGATACTTACTAGTCAGGTACATTCTTAGGCGCTTAATATGGGGTGTTGAGTCCATTTCGTTGAGCAAGGAGTAGCTCTTGTCTATTCCATATTTGGCTTAAGGAAGTTTATCTGTGCTCATTTCAATCTCTGGTTTTATGCAGCACCCCAACTCACCTTTACCCTTAAGCAAGCATAAGTTGGTTTTCTAAATATGAGACCCTGTTCTGTTCTGTAATTCAGTTCCTGTGTAGCCAAGTTTACATTCCGTGTATTACTGATATCTTATGATGTTTCTTTTTCTGTGTGACTTATTTCAGTTAGAATCATCATACCTGAATCCACTCATTGTGCTGCTAAGGGCCTGATGACATAGATTTCATTGCTGAGTGATATTGCTTTGTAAGTAAATACCACAACTTCTTTATCCATTTTTCACTTTCTGCGATGTTGAACTTGTACTGTAAATGAGGTTCTTGTAAACAGAGGCGTCCCAATGTTTGGGGTGGCTGTGTCTTTTTGATTTTAATTTCCCTAAGCTATAGGACCATAAGTGGAAGTGCCCTAGGCTCTGTTGCTTTGTTTTTTAGATGTTTCAGGAAACACCATACACTTCTCCCGAGTGTCTGCTGGCAATTTTCATCCCGCCCATCAGCATAACAAGGCTCCCAGTTCTCCATGGCCTGTCCTGCCTTTCTGGATTTTACACTTTTTTCAGATGGCCCTTTTGACCGGGGGGAAGTGAGACTTCATTGTAGTGCAGATTTCCTTTGCAAGCTTGCTTGGTTGGCCAAAAAGGGCGTATGCGTTTTTTCCTGAATATATTCAGGAAAAAACGCATACGCCCTTTTTGGCCAAGTGCATCATTGTGGACGTTCTGCCTCTTTTCCTATGCTTTCAATGCAATTCCAGTCTACCTCCTGAAATCGGTTTCCTGCAATTCTGCCCCGCTTTCAAGTCCTCTTGGCAGCCTTACTTCAGTATATTTTTGGACGATAGCTGTCATTTATAAGTCTGCAGGTTTGTGAATTACAGTGCCCCTGAGCTCCTTTCTTCAACTTGCTTTCTTGTGACCTGGCCGCAACACCGCAGGATGGCTTCAGGCCCTAATCTGGTTCCGGCACGGCACGCTGAGCCTTTGGTTAATTCCTCTTCCTGGTGGGAAATGAGAGTTAAATTTGCCCGTCCAGACACCTCCAGCTAGTCTCTCATTGGTTCTCGCTATTCCTGTTCATCTTCCGCAGAAATTGCAAACTGGGCCAAACAGGAGGTTAAAGGGACTGACTCTCCAAGTCGGGAGGGTGTTAGTAAAGCGTCTGGAATGTTGCACCCGAGTACCAGGGTACGAAAACTGAGACATATTTGAACACGTTTCCCGATCACATGGTTGATCATACTCTAGGTTCCACATGCATGTTTTAGCTGAAGGAAGAATACCTTAAACCTGGGTAGTTGAAACCCGTGGAATGGGTACCATGCAATATGACTTCAGAGGGTCTTCATTTGCTCACCGAACCTCTCCAATCCTATCACTGCTGCGTTTATGCCCCTGTACACATGCTTGATTCTCTTTCGGAGACATAGTAATCCATAGGTTTTAAGATACTTACTAGTCAGGTACATTCCTAGGCGTTTAATATGCGGTGTTGAGTCCATTTCGTTGAGCAAGGAGTAGCTCTTGTCTATTCCATATTTGGCTTAAGGAACTTTATCTGTGCTCATTTCAATCTCTGGTTTTATGCAGCACCCCAACTCACCTTTCCCCTTAAGCAAGCATAAGTTGGTTTTCTAAATTTGAGACCCTGTTCTGTTCTGTAATTCAGTTCCTGTGTAGCCAAGTTTACATTCCGTGTATTACTGATATCTTATGATGTTTCTTTTTCTGTGTGACTTATTTCAGTTAGAATCATCATACCTGAATCCACTCATTGTGCTGCTAAGGGCCTGATGACATAGATTTCATTGCTGAGTGATATTGCTTTGTAAGTAAATACCACAACTTCTTTATCCATTTTTCACTTTCTGCGATGTTGAACTTGTACTGTAAATGAGGTTCTTGTAAACAGAGGCGTCCCAATGTTTGGGGTGGCTGTGTCTTTTTGATTTTAATTTCCCTAAGCTATAGGACCATAAGTGGAAGTGCCCTAGGCTCTGTTGCTTTGTTTTTTAGATGTTTCAGGAAACACCATACACTTCTCCCGAGTGTCTGCTGGCAATTTTCATCCCGCCCATCAGCATAACAAGGCTCCCAGTTCTCCATGGCCTGTCCTGCCTTTCTGGATTTTACACTTTTTTCAGATGGCCCTTTTGACCGGGGGGAAGTGAGACTTCATTGTAGTGCAGATTTCCTTTGCAAGCTTGCTTGGTTGGCCAAAAAGGGCGTATGCGTTTTTTCCTGAATATATTCAGGAAAAAACGCATACGCCCTTTTTGGCCAAGTGCATCATTGTGGACGTTCTGCCTCTTTTCCTATGCTTTCAATGCAATTCCAGTCTACCTCCTGAAATCGGTTTCCTGCAATTCTGCCCCGCTTTCAAGTCCTCTTGGCAGCCTTACTTCAGTATATTTTTGGACGATAGCTGTCATTTATAAGTCTGCAGGTTTGTGAATTACAGTGCCCCTGAGCTCCTTTCTTCAACTTGCTTTCTTGTGACCTGGCCGCAACACCGCAGGATGGCTTCAGGCCCTAATCTGGTTCCGGCACGGCACGCTGAGCCTTTGGTTAATTCCTCTTCCTGGTGGGAAATGAGAGTTAAATTTGCCCGTCCAGACACCTCCAGCTAGTCTCTCATTGGTTCTCGCTATTCCTGTTCATCTTCCGCAGAAATTGCAAACTGGGCCAAACAGGAGGTTAAAGGGACTGACTCTCCAAGTCGGGAGGGTGTTAGTAAAGCGTCTGGAATGTTGCACCCGAGTACCAGGTTACGAGAACTGAGACATATTTGAACACGTTTCCCGATCACATTGTTGATCATACTCTAGGTTCCACATGCATGTTTTAGCTGAAGGAAAAATACCTTAAACCTGGGTAGTTGAAACCCGTGGAATGGGTACCATGCAATATGACTTCAAAGGGTCTTTGTTTGCTCACCGAACCTCTCCAATCCTATCACTGCTGCATTTATGCCCCTGGACACACGCTTGATTCTCTTTTGGAGATATAGCAATCCATAGGTTTTAAGATACTTACTAGTCAGGTACATTCTTAGGCGCTTAATATGGGGTGTTGAGTCCATTTCGTTGTGCAAGGAGTAGCTCTTGTCTATTCCATATTTGGCTTAAGGAACTTTATCTGTGCTCATTTCAATCTCTGGTTTTATGCAGCACCCCAACTCACCTTTACCCTTAAGCAAGCATAAGTTGGTTTTCTAAATTTGAGACCCTGTTCTGTTCTGTAATTCAGTTCCTGTGTAGCCAAGTTTACATTCCGTGTATTACTGATATCTTATGATGTTTCTTTTTCTGTGTGACTTATTTCAGTTAGAATCATCATACCTGAATCCACTCATTGTGCTGCTAAGGGCCTGATGACATAGATTTCATTGCTGAGTGATATTGCTTTGTAAGTAAATACCACAACTTCTTTATCCATTTTTCACTTTCTGTGATGTTGAACTTGTACTGTAAACGAGGTTCTTGTAAACAGAGGCGTTCCAAACTTTGGGGTGGCTGTGTCTTTTTGATTTTAATTTCCCTAAGCTATAGGACCATAAGTGGAAGTGCCCTAGGCTCTGTTGTTTTGTTTTTTAGATGTTTCAGGAAACACCATACACTTCTCCCGAGTGTCTGTTGGCAATTTACATCCCGCCCGTCAGCATAACAAGGCTCCCAGTTCTCCATGGCCTGTCCCGCCTTTCTGGATTTTACACTTTTTTCAGATGGCCCTTTTGACCGGGGGCAAGTGAGACTTCATTGTAGTGCAGATTTCCTTTGCAAGCTTGCTTGGTTGGCCAAAAAGGGCGTATGCGTTTTTCCCAGAATATATTCAGGAAAAAACACATACGCCCTTTTTGGCCAAGTGCATCATTGTGGACGTTCTGCCTCTTTTCCTATGCTTTCAATGCAATTCCAGTCTACCTCCTGAAATCGGTTTCCTGCAATTCTGCCCCGCTTTCAAGTCCTCTTGGCAGCCTTACTTCAGTATATTTTTGGACGATAGCTGTCATTTATAACTCTGCAGTTTTGTGAATTACAGTGCCCCTGAGCTCCTTTCTTCAACTCGCTTTCTTGTGACCTGTCCGCAACACCGCAGGATGGCTTCAGGCCCTAATCTGGTTCCGGCAGGGCACGCTGAGCCTTTGGTTAATTCCTCTTCCTGGTGGGAAATGAGAGTTAAATTTGCCCGTCCAGACACCTCCAGCTAGTCTCTCATTGGTTCTCGCTATTCCTGTTCATCTTCCGCAGAAATTGCAAACTGGGCCAAACAGGAGGTTAAAGGGACTGACTCTCCAAGTCGGGAGGGTGTTAGTAAAGCGTCTGGAATGTTGCACCCGAGTACCAGGGTACGAAAACTGAGACATATTTGAACACATTTCCCGATCACATGGTTGATCATACTCTAGGTTCCACATGCATGTTTTAGCTGAAGGAAGAATCCCTGAAACCTGGAGAGTTGAGACCCGTGGAATGGGTACCATGCAATATGACTTCAAAGGGTCTTTGTTTGCTCACCGAACCTCTCCAATCCTATCACTGCTGCATTTATGCCCCTGGACACACGCTTGATTCTCTTTTGGAGATATAGCAATCCATAGGTTTTAAGATACTTACTAGTCAGGTACATTCTTAGGCGCTTAATATGGGGTGTTGAGTCCATTTCGTTGAGCAAGGAGTAGCTCTTGTCTATTCCATATTTGGCTTAAGGAACTTTATCTGTGCTCATTTCAATCTCTGGTTTTATGCAGCACCCCAACTCACCTTTACCCTTAAGCAAGCATAAGTTGGTTTTCTAAATTTGAGACCCTGTTCTGTTCTGTAATTCAGTTCCTGTGTAGCCAAGTTTACATTCCGTGTATTACTGATATCTTATGATGTTTCTTTTTCTGTGTGACTTATTTCAGTTAGAATCATCATACCTGAATCCACTCATTGTGCTGCTAAGGGCCTGATGACATAGATTTCATTGCTGAGTGATATTGCTTTGTAAGTAAATACCACAACTTCTTTATCCATTTTTCACTTTCTGCGATGTTGAACTTGTACTGTAAACGAGGTTCTTGTAAACAGAGGCGTCCCAAACTTTGGGGTGGCTGTGTCTTTTTGATTTTAATTTCCCTAAGCTATAGGACCATAAGTGGAAGTGCCCTAGGCTCTGTTGCTTTGTTTTTTAGATGTTTCAGGAAACACCATACACTTCTCCCGAGTGTCTGTTGGCAATTTACATCCCGCCCGTCAGCATAACAAGGCTCCCAGTTCTCCATGGGCTGTCCCGCCTTTCTGGATTTTACACTTTTTTCAGATGGCCCTTTTGACCGGGGGGAAGTGAGACTTCATTGTAGTGCAGATTTCCTTTGCAAGCTTGCTTTGTTGGCCAAAAAGGGCGTATGCGTTTTTTCCTGAATATATTCAGGAAAAAACGCATACGCCCTTTTTGGCCAAGTGCATCATTGTGGACGTTCTGCCTCTTTTCCTATGCTTTCAATGCAATTCCAGTCTGCCTCCTGAAATCGGTTTCCTGCAATTCTGCCCCGCTTTCAAGTCCTCTTGGCAGCCTTACTTCAGTATATTTTTGGACGATAGCTGTCATTTATAACTCTGCAGGTTTGTGAATTACAGTGCCCCTGAGCTCCTTTCTTCAACTCGCTTTCTTTTGAGCTGGCCGCAACACCGCAGGATGGCTTCAGGCCCTAATCTGGTTCCGGCAGGGCACGCTGAGCCTTTGGTTAATTCCTCTTCCTGGTGGGAAATGAGAGTTAAATTTGCCCGTCCAGACACCTCCAGCTAGTCTCTCATTGGTTCTCGCTATTCCTGTTCATCTTCCGCAGAAATTGCAAACTGGGCCAAACAGGAGGTTAAAGGGACTGACTCTCCAAGTCGGGAGGGTGTTAGTAAAGCGTCTGGAATGTTGCACCCAAGTACCAGGGTACGAAAACTGAGACATATTTGAACACGTTTCCCGATCACATGGTTGATCATACTCTAGGTTCCACATGCATGTTTTAGCTGAAGGAAGAATACCTTAAACCTGGGTAGTTGAAACCCGTGGAATGGGTACCATGCAATATGACTTCAGAGGGTCTTCATTTGCTCACCGAACCTCTCCAATCCTATCACTGCTGCGTTTATGCCCCTGTACACATGCTTGATTCTCTTTCGGAGACATAGTAATCCATAGGTTTTAAGATACTTACTAGTCAGGTACATTCTTAGGCTTTTAATATACGGTGTTGAGTCCATTTCGTTGAGCAAGGAGTAGCTCTTGTCTCTTCCATATTTGGCTTAAGGAACTTTATCTGTGCTCATTTCAATCTCTGGTTTTATGCAGCACCCCAACTCACCTTTCCCCTTAAGCAAGCATAAGTTGGTTTTCTAAATTTGAGACCCTGTTCTGTTCTGTAATTCAGTTCCTGTGTAGCCAAGTTTACATTCCGTGTATTACTGATATCTTATGATGTTTCTTTTTCTGTGTGACTTATTTCAGTTAGAATCATCATACCTGAATCCACTCATTGTGCTGCTAAGGGCCTGATGACATAGATTTCATTGCTGAGTGATATTGCTTTGTAAGTAAATACCACAACTTCTTTATCCATTTTTCACTTTCTGTGATGTTGAACTTGTACTGTAAACGAGGTTCTTGTAAACAGAGGCGTTCCAAACATTGGGGTGGCTGTGTCTTTTTGATTTTAATTTCCCTAAGCTATAGGACCATAAGTGGAAGTGCCCTAGGCTCTGTTGTTTTGTTTTTTAGATGTTTCAGGAAACACCATACACTTCTCCCGAGTGTCTGTTGGCAATTTACATCCC
The DNA here is from genome assembly GCF_039906515.1 of Pseudorca crassidens. Taxonomy (NCBI): domain Eukaryota; kingdom Metazoa; phylum Chordata; class Mammalia; order Artiodactyla; family Delphinidae; genus Pseudorca; species Pseudorca crassidens. Next base: position 812,671 of record NW_027136344.1, read on the forward strand.
GCCCGTCAGCATAACAAGGCTCCCAGTTCTCCATGGCCTGTCCCGCCTTTCTGGATTTTACACTTTTTTCAGATGGCCCTTTTGACCGGGGGCAAGTGAGACTTCATTGTAGTGCAGATTTCCTTTGCAAGCTTGCTTGGTTGGCCAAAAAGGGCGTATGCGTTTTTCCCAGAATATATTCAGGAAAAAACACATACGCCCTTTTTGGCCAAGTGCATCATTGTGGACGTTCTGCCTCTTTTCCTATGCTTTCAATGCAATTCCAGTCTACCTCCTGAAATCGGTTTCCTGCAATTCTGCCCCGCTTTCAAGTCCTCTTGGCAGCCTTACTTCAGTATATTTTTGGACGATAGCTGTCATTTATAACTCTGCAGTTTTGTGAATTACAGTGCCCCTGAGCTCCTTTCTTCAACTCGCTTTCTTGTGACCTGGCCGCAACACCGCAGGATGGCTTCAGGCCCTAATCTGGTTCCGGCAGGGCACGCTGAGCCTTTGGTTAATTCCTCTTCCTGGTGGGAAATGAGAGTTAAATTTGCCCGTCCAGACACCTCCAGCTAGTCTCTCATTGGTTCTCGCTATTCCTGTTCATCTTCCGCAGAAATTGCAAACTGGGCCAAACAGGAGGTTAAAGGGACTGACTCTCCAAGTCGGGAGGGTGTTAGTAAAGCGTCTGGAATGTTGCACCCGAGTACCAGGGTACGAAAACTGAGACATATTTGAACACGTTTCCCGATCACATGGTTGATCATACTCTAGGTTCCACATGCATGTTTTAGCTGAAGGAAGAATCCCTGAAACCTGGAGAGTTGAGACCCGTGGAATGGGTACCATGCAATATGACTTCAAAGGGTCTTTGTTTGCTCACCGAACCTCTCCAATCCTATCACTGCTGCATTTATGCCCCTGGACACACGCTTGATTCTCTTTTGGAGATATAGCAATCCATAGGTTTTAAGATACTTACTAGTCAGGTACATTCTTAGGCGCTTAATATGGGGTGTTGAGTCCATTTCGTTGAGCAAGGAGTAGCTCTTGTCTATTCCATATTTGGCTTAAGGAACTTTATCTGTGCTCATTTCAATCTCTGGTTTTATGCAGCACCCCAACTCACCTTTACCCTTAAGCAAGCATAAGTTGGTTTTTTAAATTTGAGACCCTGTTCTGTTCTGTAATTCAGTTCCTGTGTAGCCAAGTTTACATTCCGTGTATTACTGATATCTTATGATGTTTCTTTTTCTGTGTGACTTATTTCAGTTAGAATCATCATACCTGAATCCACTCATTGTGCTGCTAAGGGCCTGATGACATAGATTTCATTGCTGAGTGATATTGCTTTGTAAGTAAATACCACAACTTCTTTATCCATTTTTCACTTTCTGCGATGTTGAACTTGTACTGTAAATGAGGTTCTTGTAAACAGAGGCGTCCCAATGTTTGGGGTGGCTGTGTCTTTTTGATTTTAATTTCCCTAAGCTATAGGACCATAAGTGGAAGTGCCCTAGGCTCTGTTGCTTTGTTTTTTAGATGTTTCAGGAAACACCATACACTTCTCCCGAGTGTCTGCTGGCAATTTTCATCCCGCCCATCAGCATAACAAGGCTCCCAGTTCTCCATGGCCTGTCCTGCCTTTCTGGATTTTACACTTTTTTCAGATGGCCCTTTTGACCGGGGGGAAGTGAGACTTCATTGTAGTGCAGATTTCCTTTGCAAGCTTGCTTGGTTGGCCAAAAAGGGCGTATGCGTTTTTTCCTGAATATATTCAGGAAAAAACGCATACGCCCTTTTTGGCCAAGTGCATCATTGTGGACGTTCTGCCTCTTTTCCTATGCTTTCAATGCAATTCCAGTCTACCTCCTGAAATCGGTTTCCTGCAATTCTGCCCCGCTTTCAAGTCCTCTTGGCAGCCTTACTTCAGTATATTTTTGGACGATAGCTGTCATTTATAAGTCTGCAGGTTTGTGAATTACAGTGCCCCTGAGCTCCTTTCTTCAACTTGCTTTCTTGTGACCTGGCCGCAACACCGCAGGATGGCTTCAGGCCCTAATCTGGTTCCGGCACGGCACGCTGAGCCTTTGGTTAATTCCTCTTCCTGGTGGGAAATGAGAGTTAAATTTGCCCGTCCAGACACCTCCAGCTAGTCTCTCATTGGTTCTCGCTATTCCTGTTCATCTTCCGCAGAAATTGCAAACTGGGCCAAACAGGAGGTTAAAGGGACTGACTCTCCAAGTCGGGAGGGTGTTAGTAAAGCGTCTGGAATGTTGCACCCGAGTACCAGGTTACGAGAACTGAGACATATTTGAACACGTTTCCCGATCACATTGTTGATCATACTCTAGGTTCCACATGCATGTTTTAGCTGAAGGAAAAATACCTTAAACCTGGGTAGTTGAAACCCGTGGAATGGGTACCATGCAATATGACTTCAAAGGGTCTTTGTTTGCTCACCGAACCTCTCCAATCCTATCACTGCTGCATTTATGCCCCTGGACACACGCTTGATTCTCTTTTGGAGATATAGCAATCCATAGGTTTTAAGATACTTACTAGTCAGGTACATTCTTAGGCGCTTAATATGGGGTGTTGAGTCCATTTCGTTGTGCAAGGAGTAGCTCTTGTCTATTCCATATTTGGCTTAAGGAACTTTATCTGTGCTCATTTCAATCTCTGGTTTTATGCAGCACCCCAACTCACCTTTCCCCTTAAGCAAGCATAAGTTGGTTTTCTAAATTTGAGACCCTGTTCTGTTCTGTAATTCAGTTCCTGTGTAGCCAAGTTTACATTCCGTGTATTACTGATATCTTATGATGTTTCTTTTTCTGTGTGACTTATTTCAGTTAGAATCATCATACCTGAATCCACTCATTGTGCTGCTAAGGGCCTGATGACATAGATTTCATTGCTGAGTGATATTGCTTTGTAAGTAAATACCACAACTTCTTTATCCATTTTTCACTTTCTGTGATGTTGAACTTGTACTGTAAACGAGGTTCTTGTAAACAGAGGCGTTCCAAACTTTGGGGTGGCTGTGTCTTTTTGATTTTAATTTCCCTAAGCTATAGGACCATAAGTGGAAGTGCCCTAGGCTCTGTTGTTTTGTTTTTTAGATGTTTCAGGAAACACCATACACTTCTCCCGAGTGTCTGTTGGCAATTTACATCCCGCCCGTCAGCATAACAAGGCTCCCAGTTCTCCATGGCCTGTCCCGCCTTTCTGGATTTTACACTTTTTTCAGATGGCCCTTTTGACCGGGGGCAAGTGAGACTTCATTGTAGTGCAGATTTCCTTTGCAAGCTTGCTTGGTTGGCCAAAAAGGGCGTATGCGTTTTTCCCAGAATATATTCAGGAAAAAACACATACGCCCTTTTTGGCCAAGTGCATCATTGTGGACGTTCTGCCTCTTTTCCTATGCTTTCAATGCAATTCCAGTCTACCTCCTGAAATCGGTTTCCTGCAATTCTGCCCCGCTTTCAAGTCCTCTTGGCAGCCTTACTTCAGTATATTTTTGGACAATAGCTGTCATTTATAACTCTGCAGTTTTGTGAATTACAGTGCCCCTGAGCTCCTTTCTTCAACTCGCTTTCTTGTGACCTGTCCGCAACACCGCAGGATGGCTTCAGGCCCTAATCTGGTTCCGGCAGGGCACGCTGAGCCTTTGGTTAATTCCTCTTCCTGGTGGGAAATGAGAGTTAAATTTGCCCGTCCAGACACCTCCAGCTAGTCTCTCATTGGTTCTCGCTATTCCTGTTCATCTTCCGCAGAAATTGCAAACTGGGCCAAACAGGAGGTTAAAGGGACTGACTCTCCAAGTCGGGAGGGTGTTAGTAAAGCGTCTGGAATGTTGCACCCGAGTACCAGGGTACGAAAACTGAGACATATTTGAACACGTTTCCCGATCACATGGTTGATCATACTCTAGGTTCCACATGCATGTTTTAGCTGAAGGAAGAATCCCTGAAACCTTGAGAGTTGAGACCCGTGGAATGGGTACCATGCAATATGACTTCAAAGGGTCTTTGTTTGCTCACCGAACCTCTCCAATCCTATCACTGCTGCATTTATGCCCCTGGACACACGCTTGATTCTCTTTTGGAGATATAGCAATCCATAGGTTTTAAGATACTTACTAGTCAGGTACATTCTTAGGCGCTTAATATGGGGTGTTGAGTCCATTTCGTTGAGCAAGGAGTAGCTCTTGTCTATTCCATATTTGGCTTAAGGAACTTTATCTGTGCTCATTTCAATCTCTGGTTTTATGCAGCACCCCAACTCACCTTTACCCTTAAGCAAGCATAAGTTGGTTTTCTAAATTTGAGACCGTGTTCTGTTCTGTAATTCAGTTCCTGTGTAGCCAAGTTTACATTCCGTGTATTACTGATATCTTATGATGTTTCTTTTTCTGTGTGACTTATTTCAGTTAGAATCATCATACCTGAATCCACTCATTGTGCTGCTAAGGGCCTGATGACATAGATTTCATTGCTGAGTGATATTGCTTTGTAAGTAAATACCACAACTTCTTTATCCATTTTTCACTTTCTGCGATGTTGAACTTGTACTGTAAACGAGGTTCTTGTAAACAGAGGCGTCCCAAACTTTGGGGTGGCTGTGTCTTTTTGATTTTAATTTCCCTAAGCTATAGGACCATAAGTGGAAGTGCCCTAGGCTCTGTTGCTTTGTTTTTTAGATGTTTCAGGAAACACCATACACTTCTCCCGAGTGTCTGTTGGCAATTTACATCCCGCCCGTCAGCATAACAAGGCTCCCAGTTCTCCATGGGCTGTCCCGCCTTTCTGGATTTTACACGTTTTTCAGATGGCCCTTTTGACCGGGGGGAAGTGAGACTTCATTGTAGTGCAGATTTCCTTTGCAAGCTTGCTTGGTTGGCCAAAAAGGGCGTATGCGTTTTTTCCTGAATATATTCAGGAAAAAACGCATACGCCCTTTTTGGCCAAGTGCATCATTGTGGACGTTCTGCCTCTTTTCCTATGCTTTCAATGCAATTCCAGTCTACCTCCTGAAATCGGTTTCCTGCAATTCTGCCCCGCTTTCAAGTCCTCTTGGCAGCCTTACTTCAGTATATTTTTGGACGATAGCTGTCATTTATAACTCTGCAGGTTTGTGAATTACAGTGCCCCTGAGCTCCTTTCTTCAACTCGCTTTCTTTTGAGCTGGCCGCAACACCGCAGGATGGCTTCAGGCCCTAATCTGGTTCCGGCACGGCACGCTGAGCCTTTGGTTAATTCCTCTTCCTGGTGGGAAATGAGAGTTAAATTTGCCCGTCCAGACACCTCCAGCTAGTCTCTCATTGGTTCTCGCTATTCCTGTTCATCTTCCGCAGAAATTGCAAACTGGGCCAAACAGGAGGTTAAAGGGACTGACTCTCCAAGTCGGGAGGGTGTTAGTAAAGCGTCTGGAATGTTGCACCCGAGTACCAGGGTACGAAAACTGAGACATATTTGAACACGTTTCCCGATCACATGGTTGATCATACTCTAGGTTCCACATGCATGTTTTAGCTGAAGGAAGAATACCTTAAACCTGGGTAGTTGAAACCCGTGGAATGGGTACCATGCAATATGACTTCAGAGGGTCTTCATTTGCTCACCGAACCTCTCCAATCCTATCACTGCTGCGTTTATGCCCCTGTACACATGCTTGATTCTCTTTCGGAGACATAGTAATCCATAGGTTTTAAGATACTTACTAGTCAGGTACATTCTTAGGCTTTTAATATACGGTGTTGAGTCCATTTCGTTGAGCAAGGAGTAGCTCTTGTCTCTTCCATATTTGGCTTAAGGAACTTTATCTGTGCTCATTTCAATCTCTGGTTTTATGCAGCACCCCAACTCACCTTTCCCCTTAAGCAAGCATAAGTTGGTTTTCTAAATTTGAGACCCTGTTCTGTTCTGTAATTCAGTTCCTGTGTAGCCAAGTTTACATTCCGTGTATTACTGATATCTTATGATGTTTCTTTTTCTGTGTGACTTATTTCAGTTAGAATCATCATACCTGAATCCACTCATTGTGCTGCTAAGGGCCTGATGACATAGATTTCATTGCTGAGTGATATTGCTTTGTAAGTAAATACCACAACTTCTTTATCCATTTTTCACTTTCTGTGATGTTGAACTTGTACTGTAAACGAGGTTCTTGTAAACAGAGGCGTTCCAAACTTTGGGGTGGCTGTGTCTTTTTGATTTTAATTTCCCTAAGCTATAGGACCATAAGTGGAAGTGCCCTAGGCTCTGTTGTTTTGTTTTTTAGATGTTTCAGGAAACACCATACACTTCTCCCGAGTGTCTGTTGGCAATTTACATCCCGCCCGTCAGCATAACAAGGCTCCCAGTTCTCCATGGCCTGTCCCGCCTTTCTGGATTTTACACTTTTTTCAGATGGCCCTTTTGACCGGGGGCAAGTGAGACTTCATTGTAGTGCAGATTTCCTTTGCAAGCTTGCTTGGTTGGCCAAAAAGGGCGTATGCGTTTTTCCCAGAATATATTCAGGAAAAAACACATACGCCCTTTTTGGCCAAGTGCATCATTGTGGACGTTCTGCCTCTTTTCCTATGCTTTCAATGCAATTCCAGTCTACCTCCTGAAATCGGTTTCCTGCAATTCTGCCCCGCTTTCAAGTCCTCTTGGCAGCCTTACTTCAGTATATTTTTGGACGATAGCTGTCATTTATAACTCTGCAGTTTTGTGAATTACAGTGCCCCTGAGCTCCTTTCTTCAACTCGCTTTCTTGTGACCTGGCCGCAACACCGCAGGATGGCTTCAGGCCCTAATCTGGTTCCGGCAGGGCACGCTGAGCCTTTGGTTAATTCCTCTTCCTGGTGGGAAATGAGAGTTAAATTTGCCCGTCCAGACACCTCCAGCTAGTCTCTCATTGGTTCTCGCTATTCCTGTTCATCTTCCGCAGAAATTGCAAACTGGGCCAAACAGGAGGTTAAAGGGACTGACTCTCCAAGTCGGGAGGGTGTTAGTAAAGCGTCTGGAATGTTGCACCCGAGTACCAGGGTACGAAAACTGAGACATATTTGAACACGTTTCCCGATCACATTGTTGATCATACTCTAGGTTCCACATGCATGTTTTAGCTGAAGGAAGAATCCCTGAAACCTGGAGAGTTGAGACCCGTGGAATGGGTACCATGCAATATGACTTCAAAGGGTCTTTGTTTGCTCACCGAACCTCTCCAATCCTATCACTGCTGCATTTATGCCCCTGGACACACGCTTGATTCTCTTTTGGAGATATAGCAATCCATAGGTTTTAAGATACTTACTAGTCAGGTACATTCTTAGGCGCTTAATATGGGGTGTTGAGTCCATTTCGTTGAGCAAGGAGTAGCTCTTGTCTATTCCATATTTGGCTTAAGGAACTTTATCTGTGCTCATTTCAATCTCTGGTTTTATGCAGCACCCCAACTCACCTTTACCCTTAAGCAAGCATAAGTTGGTTTTCTAAATTTGAGACCGTGTTCTGTTCTGTAATTCAGTTCCTGTGTAGCCAAGTTTACATTCCGTGTATTACTGATATCTTATGATGTTTCTTTTTCTGTGTGACTTATTTCAGTTAGAATCATCATACCTGAATCCACTCATTGTGCTGCTAAGGGCCTGATGACATAGATTTCATTGCTGAGTGATATTGCTTTGTAAGTAAATACCACAACTTCTTTATCCATTTTTCACTTTCTGCGATGTTGAACTTGTACTGTAAACGAGGTTCTTGTAAACAGAGGCGTCCCAAACTTTGGGGTGGCTGTGTCTTTTTGATTTTAATTTCCCTAAGCTATAGGACCATAAGTGGAAGTGCCCTAGGCTCTGTTGCTTTGTTTTTTAGATGTTTCAGGAAACACCATACACTTCTCCCGAGTGTCTGTTGGCAATTTACATCCCGCCCGTCAGCATAACAAGGCTCCCAGTTCTCCATGGGCTGTCCCGCCTTTCTGGATTTTACACTTTTTTCAGATGGCCCTTTTGACCGGGGGGAAGTGAGACTTCATTGTAGTGCAGATTTCCTTTGCAAGCTTGCTTGGTTGGCCAAAAAGGGCGTATGCGTTTTTTCCTGAATATATTCAGGAAAAAACGCATACGCCCTTTTTGGCCAAGTGCATCATTGTGGACGTTCTGCCTCTTTTCCTATGCTTTCAATGCAATTCCAGTCTACCTCCTGAAATCGGTTTCCTGCAATTCTGCCCCGCTTTCAAGTCCTCTTGGCAGCCTTACTTCAGTATATTTTTGGACGATAGCTGTCATTTATAACTCTGCAGGTTTGTGAATTACAGTGCCCCTGAGCTCCTTTCTTCAACTCGCTTTCTTTTGAGCTGGCCGCAACACCGCAGGATGGCTTCAGGCCCTAATCTGGTTCCGGCAGGGCACGCTGAGCCTTTGGTTAATTCCTCTTCCTGGTGGGAAATGAGAGTTAAATTTGCCCGTCCAGACACCTCCAGCTAGTCTCTCATTGGTTCTCGCTATTCCTGTTCATCTTCCGCAGAAATTGCAAACTGGGCCAAACAGGAGATTAAAGGGACTGACTCTCCAAGTCGGGAGGGTGTTAGTAAAGCGTCTGGAATGTTGCACCCGAGTACCAGGGTACGAAAACTGAGACATATTTGAACACGTTTCCCGATCACATGGTTGATCATACTCTAGGTTCCACATGCATGTTTTAGCTGAAGGAAGAATACCTTAAACCTGGGTAGTTGAAACCCGTGGAATGGGTACCATGCAATATGACTTCAGAGGGTCTTCATTTGCTCACCGAACCTCTCCAATCCTATCACTGCTGCGTTTATGCCCCTGTACACATGCTTGATTCTCTTTCGGAGACATAGTAATCCATAGGTTTTAAGATACTTACTAGTCAGGTACATTCTTAGGCGTTTAATATGCGGTGTTGAGTCCATTTCGTTGAGCAAGGAGTAGCTCTTGTCTATTCCATATTTGGCTTAAGGAACTTTATCTGTGCTCATTTCAATCTCTGGTTTTATGCAGCACCCCAACTCACCTTTCCCCTTAAGCAAGCATAAGTTGGTTTTCTAAATTTGAGACCCTGTTCTGTTCTGTAATTCAGTTCCTGTGTAGCCAAGTTTACATTCCGTGTATTACTGATATCTTATGATGTTTCTTTTTCTGTGTGACTTATTTCAGTTAGAATCATCATACCTGAATCCACTCATTGTGCTGCTAAGGGCCTGATGACATAGATTTCATTGCTGAGTGATATTGCTTTGTAAGTAAATACCACAACTTCTTTATCCATTTTTCACTTTCTGCGATGTTGAACTTGTACTGTAAACGAGGTTCTTGTAAACAGAGGCGTCCCAATGTTTGGGGTGGCTGTGTCTTTTTGATTTTAATTTCCCTAAGCTATAGGACCATAAGTGGAAGTGCCCTAGGCTCTGTTGCTTTGTTTTTTAGATGTTTCAGGAAACACCATACACTTCTCCCGAGTGTCTGCTGGCAATTTTCATCCCGCCCATCAGCATAACAAGGCTCCCAGTTCTCCATGGCCTGTCCTGCCTTTCTGGATTTTACACTTTTTTCAGATGGCCCTTTTGACCGGGGGGAAGTGAGACTTCATTGTAGTGCAGATTTCCTTTGCAAGCTTGCTTGGTTGGCCAAAAAGGGCGTATGCGTTTTTTCCTGAATATATTCAGGAAAAAACGCATACGCCCTTTTTGGCCAAGTGCATCATTGTGGACGTTCTGCCTCTTTTCCTATGCTTTCAATGCAATTCCAGTCTACCTCCTGAAATCGGTTTCCTGCAATTCTGCCCCGCTTTCAAGTCCTCTTGGCAGCCTTACTTCAGTATATTTTTGGACGATAGCTGTCATTTATAAGTCTGCAGGTTTGTGAATTACAGTGCCCCTGAGCTCCTTTCTTCAACTTGCTTTCTTGTGACCTGGCCGCAACAACGCAGGATGGCTTCAGGCCCTAATCTGGTTCCGGCACGGCACGCTGAGCCTTTGGTTAATTCCTCTTCCTGGTGGGAAATGAGAGTTAAATTTGCCCGTCCAGACACCTCCAGCTAGTCTCTCATTGGTTCTCGCTATTCCTGTTCATCTTCCGCAGAAATTGCAAACTGGGCCAAACAGGAGGTTAAAGGGACTGACTCTCCAAGTCGGGAGGGTGTTAGTAAAGCGTCTGGAATGTTGCACCCGAGTACCAGGTTACGAGAACTGAGACATATTTGAACACGTTTCCCGATCACATGGTTGATCATACTCTAGGTTCCACATGCATGTTTTAGCTGAAGGAAGAATACCTTAAACCTGGGTAGTTGAAACCCGTGGAATGGGTACCATGCAATATGACTTCAAAGGGTCTTTGTTTGCTCACCGAACCTCTCCAATCCTATCACTGCTGCATTTATGCCCCTGGACACACGCTTGATTCTCTTTTGGAGATATAGCAATCCATAGGTTTTAAGATACTTACTAGTCAGGTACATTCTTAGGCGCTTAATATGGGGTGTTGAGTCCATTTCGTTGAGCAAGGAGTAGCTCTTGTCTATTCCATATTTGGCTTAAGGAACTTTATCTGTGCTCATTTCAATCTCTGGTTTTATGCAGCACCCCAACTCACCTTTCCCCTTAAGCAAGCATAAGTTGGTTTTCTAAATTTGAGACCCTGTTCTGTTCTGTAATTCAGTTCCTGTGTAGCCAAGTTTACATTCCGTGTATTACTGATATCTTATGATGTTTCTTTTTCTGTGTGACTTATTTCAGTTAGAATCATCATACCTGAATCCACTCATTGTGCTGCTAAGGGCCTGATGACATAGATTTCATTGCTGAGTGATATTGCTTTGTAAGTAAATACCACAACTTCTTTATCCATTTTTCACTTTCTGCGATGTTGAACTTGTACTGTAAACGAGGTTCTTGTAAACAGAGGCGTTCCAAACTTTGGGGTGGCTGTGTCTTTTTGATTTTAATTTCCCTAAGCTATAGGACCATAAGTGGAAGTGCCCTAGGCTCTGTTGCTTTGTTTTTTAGATGTTTCAGGAAACACCATACACTTCTCCCGAGTGTCTGTTGGCAATTTACATCCCGCCCGTCAGCATAACAAGGCTCCCAGTTCTCCATGGCCTGTCCCGCCTTTCTGGATTTTACACTTTTTTCAGATGGCCCTTTTGACCGGGGGGAAGTGAGACTTCATTGTAGTGCAGATTTCCTTTGCAAGCTTGCTTGGTTGGCCAAAAAGGGCGTATGCGTTTTTCCCAGAATATATTCAGGAAAAAACACATACGCCCTTTTTGGCCAAGTGCATCATTGTGGACGTTCTGCCTCTTTTCCTATGCTTTCAATGCAATTCCAGTCTACCTCCTGAAATCGGTTTCCTGCAATTCTGCCCCGCTTTCAAGTCCTCTTGGCAGCCTTACTTCAGTATATTTTTGGACGATAGCTGTCATTTATAACTCTGCAGTTTTGTGAATTACAGTGCCCCTGAGCTCCTTTCTTCAACTCGCTTTCTTGTGACCTGGCCGCAACACCGCAGGATGGCTTCAGGCCCTAATCTGGTTCCGGCAGGGCACGCTGAGCCTTTGGTTAATTCCTCTTCCTGGTGGGAAATGAGAGTTAAATTTGCCCGTCCAGACACCTCCAGCTAGTCTCTCATTGGTTCTCGCTATTCCTGTTCATCTTCCGCAGAAATTGCAAACTGGGCCAAACAGGAGGTTAAAGGGACTGACTCTCCAAGTCGGGAGGGTGTTAGTAAAGCGTCTGGAAAGTTGCACCCGAGTACCAGGGTACGAAAAATGAGACATATTTGAACACGTTTCCCGATCACATGGTTGATCATACTCTAGGTTCCACATGCATGTTTTAGCTGAAGGAAGAATCCCTGAAACCTGGAGAGTTGAGACCCGTGGAATGGGTACCATGCAATATGACTTCAAAGGGTCTTTGTTTGCTCACCGAACCTCTCCAATCCTATCACTGCTGCATTTATGCCCCTGGACACACGCTTGATTCTCTTTTGGAGATATAGCAATCCATAGGTTTTAAGATACTTACTAGTCAGGTACATTCTTAGGCGCTTAATATGGGGTGTTGAGTCCATTTCGTTGAGCAAGGAGTAGCTCTTGTCTATTCCATATTTGGCTTAAGGAAATTTATCTGTGCTCATTTCAATCTCTGGTTTTATGCAGCACCCCAACTCACCTTTACCCTTAAGCAAGCATAAGTTGGTTTTCTAAATTTGAGACCCTGTTCTGTTCTGTAATTCAGTTCCTGTGTAGCCAAGTTTACATTCCGTGTATTACTGATATCTTATGATGTTTCTTTTTCTGTGTGACTTATTTCAGTTAGAATCATCATACCTGAATCCACTCATTGTGCTGCTAAGGGCCTGATGACATAGATTTCATTGCTGAGTGATATTGCTTTGTAAGTAAATACCACAACTTCTTTATCCATTTTTCACTTTCTGCGATGTTGAACTTGTACGGTAAACGAGGTTCTTGTAAACAGAGGCGTCCCAAACTTTGGGGTGGCTGTGTCTTTTTGATTTTAATTTCCCTAAGCTATAGGACCATAAGTGGAAGTGCCCTAGGCTCTGTTGCTTTGTTTTTTAGATGTTTCAGGAAACACCATACACTTCTCCCGAGTGTCTGTTGGCAATTTACATCCCGCCCGTCAGCATAACAAGGCTCCCAGTTCTCCATGGGCTGTCCCGCCTTTCTGGATTTTACACTTTTTTCAGATGGCCCTTTTGACCGGGGGGAAGTGAGACTTCATTGTAGTGCAGATTTCCTTTGCAAGCTTGCTTGGTTGGCCAAAAAGGGCGTATGCGTTTTTTCCTGAATATATTCAGGAAAAAACGCATACGCCCTTTTTGGTCAAGTGCATCATTGTGGACGTTCTGCCTCTTTTCCTATGCTTTCAATGCAATTCCAGTCTACCTCCTGAAATCGGTTTCCTGCAATTCTGCCCCGCTTTCAAGTCCTCTTGGCAGCCTTACTTCAGTATATTTTTGGACGATAGCTGTCATTTATAACTCTGCAGGTTTGTGAATTACAGTGCCCCTGAGCTCCTTTCTTCAACTCGCTTTCTTTTGAGCTGGCCGCAACACCGCAGGATGTCTTCAGGCCCTAATCTGGTTCCGGCAGGGCACGCTGAGCATTTGGTTAATTCCTCTTCCTGGTGGGAAATGAGAGTTAAATTTGCCCGTCCAGACACCTCCAGCTAGTCTCTCATTGGTTCTCGCTATTCCTGTTCATCGTCCGCAGAAATTGCAAACTGGGCCAAACAGGAGTTTAAAGGGACTGACTCTCCAAGTCGGGAGGGTGTTAGTAAAGCGTCTGGAATGTTGCACCCGAGTACCAGGGTACGAAAACTGAGACATGTTTGAACACGTTTCCCGATCACATGGTTGATCATACTCTAGGTTCCACATGCATGTTTTAGCTGAAGGAAGAATCCCTGAAACCTGGAGAGTTGAGACCCGTGGAATGGGTACCATGCAATATGACTTCAAAGGGTCTTTGTTTGCTCACCGAACCTCTCCAATCCTATCACTGCTGCATTTATGCCCCTGGACACACGCTTGATTCTCTTTTGGAGATATAGCAATCCATAGGTTTTAAGATACTTACTAGTCAGGTAGTTTCTTAGGCGCTTAATATGGGGTGTTGAGTCCATTTCGTTGAGCAAGGAGTAGCTCTTGTCTATTCCATATTTGGCTTAAGGAAATTTATCTGTGCTCATTTCAATCTCTGGTTTTATGCAGCACCCCAACTCACCTTTACCCTTAAGCAAGCATAAGTTGGTTTTCTAAATTTGAGACCGTGTTCTGTTCTGTAATTCAGTTCCTGTGTAGCCAAGTTTACATTCCGTGTATTACTGATATCTTATGATGTTTCTTTTTCTGTGTGACTTATTTCAGTTAGAATCATCATACCTGAATCCACTCATTGTGCTGCTAAGGGCCTGATGACATAGATTTCATTGCTGAGTGATATTGCTTTGTAAGTAAATACCACAACTTCTTTATCCATTTTTCACTTTCTGCGATGTTGAACTTGTACTGTAAACGAGGTTCTTGTAAACAGAGGCGTCTCAAACTTTGGGGTGGCTGTGTCTTTTTGATTTTAATTTCCCTAAGCTATAGGACCATAAGTGGAAGTGCCCTAGGCTCTGTTGCTTTGTTTTTTAGATGTTTCAGGAAACACCATACACTTCTCCCGAGTGTCTGTTGGCAATTTACATCCCGCCCGTCAGCATAACAAGGCTCCCAGTTCTCCATGGGCTGTCCCGCCTTTCTGGATTTTACACTTTTTTCAGATGGCCCTTTTGACCGGGGGGAAGTGAGACTTCATTGTAGTGCAGATTTCCTTTGCAAGCTTGCTTGGTTGGCCAAAAAGGGCGTATGCGTTTTTTCCTGAATATATTCAGGAAAAAACGCATACGCCCTTTTTGGCCAAGTGCATCATTGTGGACGTTCTGCCTCTTTTCCTATGCTTTCAATGCAATTCCAGTCTACCTCCTGAAATCGGTTTCCTGCAATTCTGCCCCGCTTTCAAGTCCTCTTGGCAGCCTTACTTCAGTATATTTTTGGACGATAGCTGTCATTTATAAGTCTGCAGGTTTGTGAATTACAGTGCCCCTGAGCTCCTTTCTTCAACTCGCTTTCTTTTGAGCTGGCCGCAACACCGCAGGATGTCTTCAGGCCCTAATCTGGTTCCGGCAGGGCACGCTGAGCCTTTGGTTAATTCCTCTTCCTGGTGGGAAATGAGAGTTAAATTTGCCCGTCCAGACACCTCCAGCTAGTCTCTCATTGGTTCTCGCTATTCCTGTTCATCGTCCGCAGAAATTGCAAACTGGGCCAAACAGGAGGTTAAAGGGACTGACTCTCCAAGTCGGGAGGGTGTTAGTAAAGCGTCTGGAATGTTGCACCCGAGTACCAGGGTACGAAAACTGAGACATATTTGAACACGTTTCCCGATCACATGGTTGATCATACTCTAGGTTCCACATGCATGTTTTAGCTGAAGGAAGAATACCTTAAACCTGGGTAGTTGAAACCCGTGGAATGGGTACCATGCAATATGACTTCAGAGGGTCTTCATTTGCTCACCGAACCTCTCCAATCCTATCACTGCTGCGTTTATGCCCCTGTACACATGCTTGATTCTCTTTCGGAGACATAGTAATCCATAGGTTTTAAGATACTTACTAGTCAGGTACATTCTTAGGCGTTTAATATGCGGTGTTGAGTCCATTTCGTTGAGCAAGGAGTAGCTCTTGTCTATTCCATATTTGGCTTAAGGAACTTTATCTGTGCTCATTTCAATCTCTGGTTTTATGCAGCACCCCAACTCACCTTTCCCCTTAAGCAAGCATAAGTTGGTTTTCTAAATTTGAGACCCTGTTCTGTTCTGTAATTCAGTTCCTGTGTAGCCAAGTTTACATTCCGTGTATTACTGATATCTTATGATGTTTCTTTTTCTGTGTGACTTATTTCAGTTAGAATCATCATACCTGAATCCACTCATTGTGCTGCTAAGGGCCTGATGACATAGATTTCATTGCTGAGTGATATTGCTTTGTAAGTAAATACCACAACTTCTTTATCCATTTTTCACTTTCTGCGATGTTGAACTTGTACTGTAAACGAGGTTCTTGTAAACAGAGGCGTCCCAATGTTTGGGGTGGCTGTGTCTTTTTGATTTTAATTTCCCTAAGCTATAGGACCATAAGTGGAAGTGCCCTAGGCTCTGTTGCTTTGTTTTTTAGATGTTTCAGGAAACACCATACACTTCTCCCGAGTGTCTGCTGGCAATTTTCATCCCACCCATCAGCATAACAAGGCTCCCAGTTCTCCATGGCCTGTCCTGCCTTTCTGGATTTTACACTTTTTTCAGATGGCCCTTTTGACCGGGGGGAAGTGAGACTTCATTGTAGTGCAGATTTCCTTTGCAAGCTTGCTTGGTTGGCCAAAAAGGGCGTATGCGTTTTTTCCTGAATATATTCAGGAAAAAACGCATACGCCCTTTTTGGCCAAGTGCATCATTGTGGACGTTCTGCCTCTTTTCCTATGCTTTCAATGCAATTCCAGTCTACCTCCTGAAATCGGTTTCCTGCAATTCTGCCCCGCTTTCAAGTCCTCTTGGCAGCCTTACTTCAGTATATTTTTGGACGATAGCTGTCATTTATAAGTCTGCAGGTTTGTGAATTACAGTGCCCCTGAGCTCCTTTCTTCAACTTGCTTTCTTGTGACCTGGCCGCAACAACGCAGGATGGCTTCAGGCCCTAATCTGGTTCCGGCACGGCACGCTGAGCCTTTGGTTAATTCCTCTTCCTGGTGGGAAATGAGAGTTAAATTTGCCCGTCCAGACACCTCCAGCTAGTCTCTCATTGGTTCTCACTATTCCTGTTCATCGTCCGCAGAAATTGCAAACTGGGCCAAACAGGAGGTTAAAGGGACTGACTCTCCAAGTCGGGAGGGTGTTAGTAAAGCGTCTGGAATGTTGCACCCGAGTACCAGGTTACGAGAACTGAGACATATTTGAACACGTTTCCCGATCACATGGTTGATCATACTCTAGGTTCCACATGCATGTTTTAGCTGAAGGAAGAATACCTTAAACCTGGGTAGTTGAAACCCGTGGAATGGGTACCATGCAATATGACTTCAAAGGGTCTTTGTTTGCTCACCGAACCTCTCCAATCCTATCACTGCTGCATTTATGCCCCTGGACACACGCTTGATTCTCTTTTGGAGATATAGCAATCCATAGGTTTTAAGATACTTACTAGTCAGGTACATTCTTAGGCATTTAATATGCGGTGTTGAGTCCATTTCGTTGAGCAAGGAGTAGCTCTTGTCTATTCCATATTTGGCTTAAGGAACTTTATCTGTGCTCATTTCAATCTCTGGTTTTATGCAGCACCCCAACTCACCTTTCCCCTTAAGCAAGCATAAGTTGGTTTTCTAAATTTGAGACCATGTTCTGTTCTGTAATTCAGTTCCTGTGTAGCCAAGTTTACATTCCGTGTATTACTGATATCTTATGATGTTTCTTTTTCTGTGTGACTTATTTCAGTTAGAATCATCATACCTGAATCCACTCATTGTGCTGCTAAGGGCCTGATGACATAGATTTCATTGCTGAGTGATATTGCTTTGTAAGTAAATACCACAACTTCTTTATCCATTTTTCACTTTCTGCGATGTTGAACTTGTACTGTAAACGAGGTTCTTGTAAACAGAGGCGTCCCAAACTTTGGGGTGGCTGTGTCTTTTTGATTTTAATTTCCCTAAGCTATAGGACCATAAGTGGAAGTGCCCTAGGCTCTGTTGCTTTGTTTTTTAGATGTTTCAGGAAACACCATACACTTCTCCCGAGTGTCTGTTGGCAATTTACATCCCGCCCATCAGCATAACAAGGCTCCCAGTTCTCCATGGCCTGTCCTGCCTTTCTGGATTTTACACTTTTTTCAGATAGCCCTTTTGACCGGGGGGAAGTGAGACTTCATTGTAGTGCAGATTTCCTTTGCAAGCTTGCTTGGTTGGCCAAAAAGGGCGTATGCGTTTTTTCCTGAATATATTCAGGAGAAAACGCATACGCCCTTTTTGGCCAAGTGCATCATTGTGGACGTTCTGCCTCTTTTCCTATGCTTTCAATGCAATTCCAGTCTGCCTCCTGAAATCGGTTTCCTGCAATTCTGCCCCGCTTTCAAGTCCTCTTGGCAGCCTTACTTCAGTATATTTTTGGACGATAGCTGTCATTTATAACTCTGCAGGTTTGTGAATTACAGTGCCCCTGAGCTCCTTTCTTCAACTCGCTTTCTTTTGAGCTGGCCGCAACACCGCAGGATGGCTTCAGGCCCTAATCTGGTTCCGGCACGGCACGCTGAGCCTTTGGTTAATTCCTCTTCCTGGTGGGAAATGAGAGTTAAATTTGCCCGTCCAGACACCTCCAGCTAGTCTCTCATTGGTTCTCGCTATTCCTGTTCATCTTCCGCAGAAATTGCAAACTGGGCCAAACAGGAGGTTAAAGGGACTGACTCTCCAAGTCGGGAGGGTGTTAGTAAAGCGTCTGGAATGTTGCACCCGAGTACCAGGGTACGAAAACTGAGACATATTTGAACACGTCTCCCGATCACATGGTTGATCATACTCTAGGTTCCACATGCATGTTTTAGCTGAAGGAAGAATACCTTAAACCTGGGTAGTTGAAACCCGTGGAATGGGTACCATGCAATATGACTTCAAAGGGTCTTCATTTGCTCACCGAACCTCTCCAATCCTATCACTGCTGCGTTTATGCCCCTGTACACATGCTTGATTCTCTTTCGGAGACATAGCAATCCATAGGTTTTAAGATACTTACTAGTCAGGTACATTCTTAGGCATTTAATATGCGGTGTTGAGTCCATTTCGTTGAGCAAGGAGTAGCTCTTGTCTATTCCATATTTGGCTTAAGGAACTTTATCTGTGCTCATTTCAATCTCTGGTTTTATGCAGCACCCCAACTCACCTTTCCCCTTAAGCAAGCATAAGTTGGTTTTCTAAATTTGAGACCCTGTTCTGTTCTGTAATTCAGTTCCTGTGTAGCCAAGTTTACATTCCGTGTATTACTGATATCTTATGATGTTTCTTTTTCTGTGTGACTTATTTCAGTTAGAATCATCATACCTGAATCCACTCATTGTGCTGCTAAGGGCCTGATGACATAGATTTCATTGCTGAGAGATATTGTTTTGTAAGTAAATACCACAACTTCTTTATCCATTTTTCACTTTCTGCGATGTTGAACTTGTACTGTAAATGAGGTTCTTGTAAACAGAGGCGTCCCAAACTTTGGGGTGGCTGTGTCTTTTTGATTTTAATTTCCCTAAGCTATAGGACCATAAGTGGAAGTGCCCTAGGCTCTGTTGCTTTGTTTTTTCGATGTTTCAGGAAACACCATACACTTCTCCGGAGTGTCTGTTGGCAATTTACATCCCGCCCATCAGCATAACAAGGCTCCCAGTTCTCCATGGCCTGTCCTGCCTTTCTGGATTTTACACTTTTTTCAGATGGCCCTTTTGACCGGGGGGAAGTGAGACTTCATTGTAGTGCAGATTTCCTTTGCAAGCTTGCTTGGTTGGCCAAAAAGGGCGTATGCGTTTTTTCCTGAATATATTCAGGAAAAAACGCATACGCCCTTTTTGGCCAAGTGCATCATTGTGGACGTTCTGCCTCTTTTCCTATGCTTTCAATGCAATTCCAGTCTACCTCCTGAAATCGGTTTCCTGCAATTCTGCCCCGCTTTCAAGTCCTCTTGGCAGCCTTACTTCAGTATATTTTTGGACGATAGCTGTCATTTATAAGTCTGCAGGTTTGTGAATTACAGTGCCCCTGAGCTCCTTTCTTCAACTCGCTTTCTTTTGAGCTGGCCGCAACACCGCAGGATGGCTTCAGGCCCTAATCTGGTTCCGGCAGGGCACGCTGAGCCTTTGGTTAATTCCTCTTCCTGGTGGGAAATGAGAGTTAAATTTGCCCGTCCAGACACCTCCAGCTAGTCTCTCATTGGTTCTCGCTATTCCTGTTCATCTTCCGCAGAAATTGCAAACTGGGCCAAACAGGAGATTAAAGGGACTGACTCTCCAAGTCGGGAGGGTGTTAGTAAAGCGTCTGGAATGTTGCACCCGAGTACCAGGGTACGAAAACTGAGACATATTTGAACACGTTTCCCGATCACATGGTTGATCATACTCTAGGTTCCACATGCATGTTTTAGCTGAAGGAAGAATACCTTAAACCTGGGTAGTTGAAACCCGTGGAATGGGTACCATGCAATATGACTTCAAAGGGTCTTTGTTTGCTCACCGAACCTCTCCAATCCTATCACTGCTGCATTTATGCCCCTGGACACACGCTTGATTCTCTTTTGGAGATATAGCAATCCATAGGTTTTAAGATACTTACTAGTCAGGTACATTCTTAGGCGCTTAATATGGGGTGTTGAGTCCATTTCGTTGAGCAAGGAGTAGCTCTTGTCTATTCCATATTTGGCTTAAGGAACTTTATCTGTGCTCATTTCAATCTCTGGTTTTATGCAGCACCCCAACTCACCTTTCCCCTTAAGCAAGCATAAGTTGGTTTTCTAAATTTGAGACCCTGTTCTGTTCTGTAATTCAGTTCCTGTGTAGCCAAGTTTACATTCCGTGTATTACTGATATCTTATGATGTTTCTTTTTCTGTGTGACTTATTTCAGTTAGAATCATCATACCTGAATCCACTCATTGTGCTGCTAAGGGCCTGATGACATAGATTTCATTGCTGAGTGATATTGCTTTGTAAGTAAATACCACAACTTCTTTATCCATTTTTCACTTTCTGCGATGTTGAACTTGTACTGTAAACGAGGTTCTTGTAAACAGAGGCGTTCCAAACTTTGGGGTGGCTGTGTCTTTTTGATTTTAATTTCCCTAAGCTATAGGACCATAAGTGGAAGTGCCCTAGGCTCTGTTGCTTTGTTTTTTAGATGTTTCAGGAAACACAATACACTTCTCCCGAGTGTCTGTTGGCAATTTACATCCCGCCCGTCAGCATAACAAGGCTCCCAGTTCTCCATGGCCTGTCCCGCCTTTCTGGATTTTACACTTTTTTCAGATGGCCCTTTTGACCGGGGGGAAGTGAGACTTCATTGTAGTGCAGATTTCCTTTGCAAGCTTGCTTGGTTGGCCAAAAAGGGCGTATGCGTTTTTCCCAGAATATATTCAGGAAAAAACGCATACGCCCTTTTTGGCCAAGTGCATCATTGTGGACGTTCTGCCTCTTTTCCTATGCTTTCAATGCAATTCCAGTCTACCTCCTGAAATCGGTTTCCTGCAATTCTGCCCCGCTTTCAAGTCCTCTTGGCAGCCTTACTTCAGTATATTTTTGGACGATAGCTGTCATTTATAACTCTGCAGTTTTGTGAATTACAGTGCCCCTGAGCTCCTTTCTTCAACTCGCTTTCTTGTGACCTGGCCGCAACACCGCAGGATGGCTTCAGGCCCTAATCTGGTTCCGGCAGGGCACGCTGAGCCTTTGGTTAATTCCTCTTCCTGGTGGGAAATGAGAGTTAAATTTGCCCGTCCAGACACCTCCAGCTAGTCTCTCATTGGTTCTCGCTATTCCTGTTCATCTTCCGCAGAAATTGCAAACTGGGCCAAACAGGAGGTTAAAGGGACTGACTCTCCAAGTCGGGAGGGTGTTAGTAAAGCGTCTGGAAAGTTGCACCCGAGTACCAGGGTACGAAAACTGAGACATATTTGAACACGTTTCCCGATCACATGGTTGATCATACTCTAGGTTCCACATGCATGTTTTAGCTGAAGGAAGAATCCCTGAAACCTGGAGAGTTGAGACCCGTGGAATGGGTACCATGCAATATGACTTCAAAGGGTCTTTGTTTGCTCACCGAACCTCTCCAATCCTATCACTGCTGCATTTATGCCCCTGGACACACGCTTGATTCTCTTTTGGAGATATAGCAATCCATAGGTTTTAAGATACTTACTAGTCAGGTACATTCTTAGGCGCTTAATATGGGGTGTTGAGTCCATTTCGTTGAGCAAGGAGTAGCTCTTGTCTATTCCATATTTGGCTTAAGGAAATTTATCTGTGCTCATTTCAATCTCTGGTTTTATGCAGCACCCCAACTCACCTTTACCCTTAAGCAATCATAAGTTGGTTTTCTAAATTTGAGACCGTGTTCTGTTCTGTAATTCAGTTCCTGTGTAGCCAAGTTTACATTCCGTGTATTACTGATATCTTATGATGTTTCTTTTTCTGTGTGACTTATTTCAGTTAGAATCATCATACCTGAATCCACTCATTGTGCTGCTAAGGGCCTGATGACATAGATTTCATTGCTGAGTGATATTGCTTTGTAAGTAAATACCACAACTTCTTTATCCATTTTTCACTTTCTGCGATGTTGAACTTGTACTGTAAACGAGGTTCTTGTAAACAGAGGCGTCCCAAACTTTGGGGTGGCTGTGTCTTTTTGATTTTAATTTCCCTAAGCTATAGGACCATAAGTGGAAGTGCCCTAGGCTCTGTTGCTTTGTTTTTTAGATGTTTCAGGAAACACCATACACTTCTCCCGAGTGTCTGTTGGCAATTTACATCCCGCCCGTCAGCATAACAAGGCTCCCAGTTCTCCATGGGCTGTCCCGCCTTTCTGGATTTTACACTTTTTTCAGATGGCCCTTTTGACCGGGGGGAAGTGAGACTTCATTGTAGTGCAGATTTCCTTTGCAAGCTTGCTTGGTTGGCCAAAAAGGGCGTATGCGTTTTTTCCTGAATATATTCAGGAAAAAACGCATACGCCCTTTTTGGTCAAGTGCATCATTGTGGACGTTCTGCCTCTTTTCCTATGCTTTCAATGCAATTCCAGTCTACCTCCTGAAATCGGTTTCCTGCAATTCTGCCCCGCTTTCAAGTCCTCTTGGCAGCCTTACTTCAGTATATTTTTGGACGATAGCTGTCATTTATAACTCTGCAGGTTTGTGAATTACAGTGCCCCTGAGCTCCTTTCTTCAACTCGCTTTCTTTTGAGCTGGCCGCAACACCGCAGGATGTCTTCAGGCCCTAATCTGGTTCCGGCAGGGCACGCTGAGCCTTTGGTTAATTCCTCTTCCTGGTGGGAAATGAGAGTTAAATTTGCCCGTCCAGACACCTCCAGCTAGTCTCTCATTGGTTCTCGCTATTCCTGTTCATCGTCCGCAGAAATTGCAAACTGGGCCAAACAGGAGGTTAAAGGGACTGACTCTCCAAGTCGGGAGGGTGTTAGTAAAGCGTCTGGAATGTTGCACCCGAGTACCAGGGTACGAAAACTGAGACATGTTTGAACACGTTTCCCGATCACATGGTTGATCATACTCTAGGTTCCACATGCATGTTTTAGCTGAAGGAAGAATCCCTGAAACCTGGAGAGTTGAGACCCGTGGAATGGGTACCATGCAATATGACTTCAAAGGGTCTTTGTTTGCTCACCGAACCTCTCCAATCCTATCACTGCTGCATTTATGCCCCTGGACACACGCTTGATTCTCTTTTGGAGATATAGCAATCCATAGGTTTTAAGATACTTACTAGTCAGGTACTTTCTTAGGCGCTTAATATGGGGTGTTGAGTCCATTTCGTTGAGCAAGGAGTAGCTCTTGTCTATTCCATATTTGGCTTAAGGAAATTTATCTGTGCTCATTTCAATCTCTGGTTTTATGCAGCACCCCAACTCACCTTTACCCTTAAGCAAGCATAAGTTGGTTTTCTAAATTTGAGACCGTGTTCTGTTCTGTAATTCAGTTCCTGTGTAGCCAAGTTTACATTCCGTGTATTACTGATATCTTATGATGTTTCTTTTTCTGTGTGACTTATTTCAGTTAGAATCATCATACCTGAATCCACTCATTGTGCTGCTAAGGGCCTGATGACATAGATTTCATTGCTGAGTGATATTGCTTTGTAAGTAAATACCACAACTTCTTTATCCATTTTTCACTTTCTGCGATGTTGATCTTGTACTGTAAACGAGGTTCTTGTAAACAGAGGCGTCTCAAACTTTGGGGTGGCTGTGTCTTTTTGATTTTAATTTCCCTAAGCTATAGGACCATAAGTGGAAGTGCCCTAGGCTCTGTTGCTTTGTTTTTTAGATGTTTCAGGAAACACCATACACTTCTCCCGAGTGTCTGTTGGCAATTTACATCCCACCCGTCAGCATAACAAGGCTCCCAGTTCTCCATGGGCTGTCCCGCCTTTCTGGATTTTACACTTTTTTCAGATGGCCCTTTTGACCGGGGGGAAGTGAGACTTCATTGTAGTGCAGATTTCCTTTGCAAGCTTGCTTGGTTGGCCAAAAAGGGCGTATGCGTTTTTTCCTGAATATATTCAGGAAAAAACGCATACGCCCTTTTTGGCCAAGTGCATCATTGTGGACGTTCTGCCTCTTTTCCTATGCTTTCAATGCAATTCCAGTCTACCTCCTGAAATCGGTTTCCTGCAATTCTGCCCCGCTTTCAAGTCCTCTTGGCAGCCTTACTTCAGTATATTTTTGGACGATAGCTGTCATTTATAACTCTGCAGGTTTGTGAATTACAGTGCCCCTGAGCTCCTTTCTTCAACTCGCTTTCTTTTGAGCTGGCCGCAACACCGCAGGATGTCTTCAGGCCCTAATCTGGTTCCGGCAGGGCACGCTGAGCCTTTGGTTAATTCCTCTTCCTGGTGGGAAATGAGAGTTAAATTTGCCCGTCCAGACACCTCCAGCTAGTCTCTCATTGGTTCTCGCTATTCCTGTTCATCGTCCGCAGAAATTGCAAACTGGGCCAAACAGGAGGTTAAAGGGACTGACTCTCCAAGTCGGGAGGGTGTTAGTAAAGCGTCTGGAATGTTGCACCCGAGTACCAGGGTACGAAAACTGAGACATATTTGAACACGTTTCCCGATCACATGGTTGATCATACTCTAGGTTCCACATGCATGTTTTAGCTGAAGGAAGAATACCTTAAACCTGGGTAGTTGAAACCCGTGGAATGGGTACCATGCAATATGACTTCAGAGGGTCTTCATTTGCTCACCGAACCTCTCCAATCCTATCACTGCTGCGTTTATGCCCCTGTACACATGCTTGATTCTCTTTCGGAGACATAGTAATCCATAGGTTTTAAGATACTTACTAGTCAGGTACATTCTTAGGCGTTTAATATGCGGTGTTGAGTCCATTTCGTTGAGCAAGGAGTAGCTCTTGTCTATTCCATATTTGGCTTAAGGAACTTTATCTGTGCTCATTTCAATCTCTGGTTTTATGCAGCACCCCAACTCACCTTTCCCCTTAAGCAAGCATAAGTTGGTTTTCTAAATTTGAGACCCTGTTCTGTTCTGTAATTCAGTTCCTGTGTAGCCAAGTTTACATTCCGTGTATTACTGATATCTTATGATGTTTCTTTTTCTGTGTGACTTATTTCAGTTAGAATCATCATACCTGAATCCACTCATTGTGCTGCTAAGGGCCTGATGACATAGATTTCATTGCTGAGTGATATTGCTTTGTAAGTAAATACCACAACTTCTTTATCCATTTTTCACTTTCTGCGATGTTGAACTTGTACTGTAAATGAGGTTCTTGTAAACAGAGGCGTCCCAATGTTTGGGGTGGCTGTGTCTTTTTGATTTTAATTTCCCTAAGCTATAGGACCATAAGTGGAAGTGCCCTAGGCTCTGTTGCTTTGTTTTTTAGATGTTTCAGGAAACACCATACACTTCTCCCGAGTGTCTGTTGGCAATTTACATCCCGCCCGTCAGCATAACAAGGCTCCCAGTTCTCCATGGGCTGTCCCGCCTTTCTGGATTTTACACTTTTTTCAGATGGCCCTTTTGACCGGGGGGAAGTGAGACTTCATTGTAGTGCAGATTTCCTTTGCAAGCTTGCTTGGTTGGCCAAAAAGGGCGTATGCGTTTTTTCCTGAATATATTCAGGAGAAAACGCATACGCCCTTTTTGGCCAAGTGCATCATTGTGGACGTTCTGCCTCTTTTCCTATGCTTTCAATGCAATTCCAGTCTGCCTCCTGAAATCGGTTTCCTGCAATTCTGCCCCGCTTTCAAGTCCTCTTGGCAGCCTTACTTCAGTATATTTTTGGACGATAGCTGTCATTTATAACTCTGCAGGTTTGTGAATTACAGTGCCCCTGAGCTCCTTTCTTCAACTCGCTTTCTTTTGAGCTGGCCGCAACACCGCAGGATGGCTTCAGGCCCTAATCTGGTTCCGGCACGGCACGCTGAGCCTTTGGTTAATTCCTCTTCCTGGTGGGAAATGAGAGTTAAATTTGCCCGTCCAGACACCTCCAGCTAGTCTCTCATTGGTTCTCGCTATTCCTGTTCATCTTCCGCAGAAATTGCAAACTGGGCCAAACAG
This sequence comes from Pseudorca crassidens, assembly GCF_039906515.1. Lineage (NCBI taxonomy): Eukaryota > Metazoa > Chordata > Mammalia > Artiodactyla > Delphinidae > Pseudorca > Pseudorca crassidens. Next base: position 838,572 of record NW_027136344.1, read on the forward strand.
GAGGTTAAAGGGACTGACTCTCCAAGTCGGGAGGGTGTTAGTAAAGCGTCTGGAATGTTGCACCCGAGTACCAGGGTACGAAAACTGAGACATATTTGAACACGTCTCCCGATCACATGGTTGATCATACTCTAGGTTCCACATGCATGTTTTAGCTGAAGGAAGAATACCTTAAACCTGGGTAGTTGAAACCCGTGGAATGGGTACCATGCAATATGACTTCAAAGGGTCTTCATTTGCTCACCGAACCTCTCCAATCCTATCACTGCTGCGTTTATGCCCTGTACACATGCTTGATTCTCTTTCGGAGACATAGCAATCCATAGGTTTTAAGATACTTACTAGTCAGGTACATTCTTAGGCATTTAATATGCGGTGTTGAGTCCATTTCGTTGAGCAAGGAGTAGCTCTTGTCTATTCCATATTTGGCTTAAGGAACTTTATCTGTGCTCATTTCAATCTCTGGTTTTATGCAGCACCCCAACTCACCTTTCCCCTTAAGCAAGCATAAGTTGGTTTTCTAAATTTGAGACCCTGTTCTGTTCTGTAATTCAGTTCCTGTGTAGCCAAGTTTACATTCCGTGTATTACTGATATCTTATGATGTTTCTTTTTCTGTGTGACTTATTTCAGTTAGAATCATCATACCTGAATCCACTCATTGTGCTGCTAAGGGCCTGATGACATAGATTTCATTGCTGAGAGATATTGTTTTGTAAGTAAATACCACAACTTCTTTATCCATTTTTCACTTTCTGCGATGTTGAACTTGTACTGTAAATGAGGTTCTTGTAAACAGAGGCGTCCCAAACTTTGGGGTGGCTGTGTCTTTTTGATTTTAATTTCCCTAAGCTATAGGACCATAAGTGGAAGTGCCCTAGGCTCTGTTGCTTTCTTTTTCGATGTTTCAGGAAACACCATACACTTCTCCGGAGTGTCTGTTGGCAATTTACATCCCGCCCATCAGCATAACAAGGCTCCCAGTTCTCCATGGCCTGTCCTGCCTTTCTGGATTTTACACTTTTTTCAGATGGCCCTTTTGACCGGGGGGAAGTGAGACTTCATTGTAGTGCAGATTTCCTTTGCAAGCTTGCTTGGTTGGCCAAAAAGGGCGTATGCGTTTTTTCCTGAATATATTCAGGAAAAAACGCATACGCCCTTTTTGGCCAAGTGCATCATTGTGGACGTTCTGCCTCTTTTCCTATGCTTTCAATGCAATTCCAGTCTACCTCCTGAAATCGGTTTCCTGCAATTCTGCCCCGCTTTCAAGTCCTCTTGGCAGCCTTACTTCAGTATATTTTTGGACGATAGCTGTCATTTATAAGTCTGCAGGTTTGTGAATTACAGTGCCCCTGAGCTCCTTTCTTCAACTCGCTTTCTTTTGAGCTGGCCGCAACACCGCAGGATGGCTTCAGGCCCTAATCTGGTTCCGGCAGGGCACGCTGAGCCTTTGGTTAATTCCTCTTCCTGGTGGGAAATGAGAGTTAAATTTGCCCGTCCAGACACCTCCAGCTAGTCTCTCATTGGTTCTCGCTATTCCTGTTCATCTTCCGCAGAAATTGCAAACTGGGCCAAACAGGAGATTAAAGGGACTGACTCTCCAAGTCGGGAGGGTGTTAGTAAAGCGTCTGGAATGTTGCACCCGAGTACCAGGGTACGAAAACTGAGACATATTTGAACACGTTTCCCGATCACATGGTTGATCATACTCTAGGTTCCACATGCATGTTTTAGCTGAAGGAAGAATACCTTAAACCTGGGTAGTTGAAACCCGTGGAATGGGTACCATGCAATATGACTTCAAAGGGTCTTTGTTTGCTCACCGAACCTCTCCAATCCTATCACTGCTGCATTTATGCCCCTGGACACACGCTTGATTCTCTTTTGGAGATATAGCAATCCATAGGTTTTAAGATACTTACTAGTCAGGTACATTCTTAGGCGCTTAATATGGGGTGTTGAGTCCATTTCGTTGAGCAAGGAGTAGCTCTTGTCTATTCCATATTTGGCTTAAGGAACTTTATCTGTGCTCATTTCAATCTCTGGTTTTATGCAGCACCCCAACTCACCTTTCCCCTTAAGCAAGCATAAGTTGGTTTTCTAAATTTGAGACCCTGTTCTGTTCTGTAATTCAGTTCCTGTGTAGCCAAGTTTACATTCCGTGTATTACTGATATCTTATGATGTTTCTTTTTCTGTGTGACTTATTTCAGTTAGAATCATCATACCTGAATCCACTCATTGTGCTGCTAAGGGCCTGATGACATAGATTTCATTGCTGAGTGATATTGCTTTGTAAGTAAATACCACAACTTCTTTATCCATTTTTCACTTTCTGCGATGTTGAACTTGTACTGTAAACGAGGTTCTTGTAAACAGAGGCGTTCCAAACTTTGGGGTGGCTGTGTCTTTTTGATTTTAATTTCCCTAAGCTATAGGACCATAAGTGGAAGTGCCCTAGGCTCTGTTGCTTTGTTTTTTAGATGTTTCAGGAAACACAATACACTTCTCCCGAGTGTCTGTTGGCAATTTACATCCCGCCCGTCAGCATAACAAGGCTCCCAGTTCTCCATGGCCTGTCCCGCCTTTCTGGATTTTACACTTTTTTCAGATGGCCCTTTTGACCGGGGGGAAGTGAGACTTCATTGTAGTGCAGATTTCCTTTGCAAGCTTGCTTGGTTGGCCAAAAAGGGCGTATGCGTTTTTCCCAGAATATATTCAGGAAAAAACACATACGCCCTTTTTGGCCAAGTGCATCATTGTGGACGTTCTGCCTCTTTTCCTATGCTTTCAATGCAATTCCAGTCTACCTCCTGAAATCGGTTTCCTGCAATTCTGCCCCGCTTTCAAGTCCTCTTGGCAGCCTTACTTCAGTATATTTTTGGACGATAGCTGTCATTTATAACTCTGCAGTTTTGTGAATTACAGTGCCCCTGAGCTCCTTTCTTCAACTCGCTTTCTTGTGACCTGGCCGCAACACCGCAGGATGGCTTCAGGCCCTAATCTGGTTCCGGCAGGGCACGCTGAGCCTTTGGTTAATTCCTCTTCCTGGTGGGAAATGAGAGTTAAATTTGCCCGTCCAGACACCTCCAGCTAGTCTCTCATTGGTTCTCGCTATTCCTGTTCATCTTCCGCAGAAATTGCAAACTGGGCCAAACAGGAGGTTAAAGGGACTGACTCTCCAAGTCGGGAGGGTGTTAGTAAAGCGTCTGGAAAGTTGCACCCGAGTACCAGGGTACGAAAACTGAGACATATTTGAACACGTTTCCCGATCACATGGTTGATCATACTCTAGGTTCCACATGCATGTTTTAGCTGAAGGAAGAATCCCTGAAACCTGGAGAGTTGAGACCCGTGGAATGGGTACCATGCAATATGACTTCAAAGGGTCTTTGTTTGCTCACCGAACCTCTCCAATCCTATCACTGCTGCATTTATGCCCCTGGACACACGCTTGATTCTCTTTTGGAGATATAGCAATCCATAGGTTTTAAGATACTTACTAGTCAGGTACATTCTTAGGCGCTTAATATGGGGTGTTGAGTCCATTTCGTTGAGCAAGGAGTAGCTCTTGTCTATTCCATATTTGGCTTAAGGAAATTTATCTGTGCTCATTTCAATCTCTGGTTTTATGCAGCACCCCAACTCACCTTTACCCTTAAGCAATCATAAGTTGGTTTTCTAAATTTGAGACCGTGTTCTGTTCTGTAATTCAGTTCCTGTGTAGCCAAGTTTACATTCCGTGTATTACTGATATCTTATGATGTTTCTTTTTCTGTGTGACTTATTTCAGTTAGAATCATCATACCTGAATCCACTCATTGTGCTGCTAAGGGCCTGATGACATAGATTTCATTGCTGAGTGATATTGCTTTGTAAGTAAATACCACAACTTCTTTATCCATTTTTCACTTTCTGCGATGTTGAACTTGTACTGTAAACGAGGTTCTTGTAAACAGAGGCGTCCCAAACTTTGGGGTGGCTGTGTCTTTTTGATTTTAATTTCCCTAAGCTATAGGACCATAAGTGGAAGTGCCCTAGGCTCTGTTGCTTTGTTTTTTAGATGTTTCAGGAAACACCATACACTTCTCCCGAGTGTCTGTTGGCAATTTACATCCCGCCCGTCAGCATAACAAGGCTCCCAGTTCTCCATGGGCTGTCCCGCCTTTCTGGATTTTACACTTTTTTCAGATGGCCCTTTTGACCGGGGGGAAGTGAGACTTCATTGTAGTGCAGATTTCCTTTGCAAGCTTGCTTGGTTGGCCAAAAAGGGCGTATGCGTTTTTTCCTGAATATATTCAGGAAAAAACGCATACGCCCTTTTTGGTCAAGTGCATCATTGTGGACGTTCTGCCTCTTTTCCTATGCTTTCAATGCAATTCCAGTCTACCTCCTGAAATCGGTTTCCTGCAATTCTGCCCCGCTTTCAAGTCCTCTTGGCAGCCTTACTTCAGTATATTTTTGGACGATAGCTGTCATTTATAACTCTGCAGGTTTGTGAATTACAGTGCCCCTGAGCTCCTTTCTTCAACTCGCTTTCTTTTGAGCTGGCCGCAACACCGCAGGATGTCTTCAGGCCCTAATCTGGTTCCGGCAGGGCACGCTGAGCCTTTGGTTAATTCCTCTTCCTGGTGGGAAATGAGAGTTAAATTTGCCCGTCCAGACACCTCCAGCTAGTCTCTCATTGGTTCTCGCTATTCCTGTTCATCGTCCGCAGAAATTGCAAACTGGGCCAAACAGGAGGTTAAAGGGACTGACTCTCCAAGTCGGGAGGGTGTTAGTAAAGCGTCTGGAATGTTGCACCCGAGTACCAGGGTACGAAAACTGAGACATGTTTGAACACGTTTCCCGATCACATGGTTGATCATACTCTAGGTTCCACATGCATGTTTTAGCTGAAGGAAGAATCCCTGAAACCTGGAGAGTTGAGACCCGTGGAATGGGTACCATGCAATATGACTTCAAAGGGTCTTTGTTTGCTCACCGAACCTCTCCAATCCTATCACTGCTGCATTTATGCCCCTGGACACACGCTTGATTCTCTTTTGGAGATATAGCAATCCATAGGTTTTAAGATACTTACTAGTCAGGTACTTTCTTAGGCGCTTAATATGGGGTGTTGAGTCCATTTCGTTGAGCAAGGAGTAGCTCTTGTCTATTCCATATTTGGCTTAAGGAAATTTATCTGTGCTCATTTCAATCTCTGGTTTTATGCAGCACCCCAACTCACCTTTACCCTTAAGCAAGCATAAGTTGGTTTTCTAAATTTGAGACCGTGTTCTGTTCTGTAATTCAGTTCCTGTGTAGCCAAGTTTACATTCCGTGTATTACTGATATCTTATGATGTTTCTTTTTCTGTGTGACTTATTTCAGTTAGAATCATCATACCTGAATCCACTCATTGTGCTGCTAAGGGCCTGATGACATAGATTTCATTGCTGAGTGATATTGCTTTGTAAGTAAATACCACAACTTCTTTATCCATTTTTCACTTTCTGCGATGTTGAACTTGTACTGTAAACGAGGTTCTTGTAAACAGAGGCGTCTCAAACTTTGGGGTGGCTGTGTCTTTTTGATTTTAATTTCCCTAAGCTATAGGACCATAAGTGGAAGTGCCCTAGGCTCTGTTGCTTTGTTTTTTAGATGTTTCAGGAAACACCATACACTTCTCCCGAGTGTCTGTTGGCAATTTACATCCCACCCGTCAGCATAACAAGGCTCCCAGTTCTCCATGGGCTGTCCCGCCTTTCTGGATTTTACACTTTTTTCAGATGGCCCTTTTGACCGGGGGGAAGTGAGACTTCATTGTAGTGCAGATTTCCTTTGCAAGCTTGCTTGGTTGGCCAAAAAGGGCGTATGCGTTTTTTCCTGAATATATTCAGGAAAAAACGCATACGCCCTTTTTGGCCAAGTGCATCATTGTGGACGTTCTGCCTCTTTTCCTATGCTTTCAATGCAATTCCAGTCTACCTCCTGAAATCGGTTTCCTGCAATTCTGCCCCGCTTTCAAGTCCTCTTGGCAGCCTTACTTCAGTATATTTTTGGACGATAGCTGTCATTTATAACTCTGCAGGTTTGTGAATTACAGTGCCCCTGAGCTCCTTTCTTCAACTCGCTTTCTTTTGAGCTGGCCGCAACACCGCAGGATGTCTTCAGGCCCTAATCTGGTTCCGGCAGGGCACGCTGAGCCTTTGGTTAATTCCTCTTCCTGGTGGGAAATGAGAGTTAAATTTGCCCGTCCAGACACCTCCAGCTAGTCTCTCATTGGTTCTCGCTATTCCTGTTCATCGTCCGCAGAAATTGCAAACTGGGCCAAACAGGAGGTTAAAGGGACTGACTCTCCAAGTCGGGAGGGTGTTAGTAAAGCGTCTGGAATGTTGCACCCGAGTACCAGGGTACGAAAACTGAGACATATTTGAACACGTTTCCCGATCACATGGTTGATCATACTCTAGGTTCCACATGCATGTTTTAGCTGAAGGAAGAATACCTTAAACCTGGGTAGTTGAAACCCGTGGAATGGGTACCATGCAATATGACTTCAGAGGGTCTTCATTTGCTCACCGAACCTCTCCAATCCTATCACTGCTGCGTTTATGCCCCTGTACACATGCTTGATTCTCTTTCGGAGACATAGTAATCCATAGGTTTTAAGATACTTACTAGTCAGGTACATTCTTAGGCGTTTAATATGCGGTGTTGAGTCCATTTCGTTGAGCAAGGAGTAGCTCTTGTCTATTCCATATTTGGCTTAAGGAACTTTATCTGTGCTCATTTCAATCTCTGGTTTTATGCAGCACCCCAACTCACCTTTCCCCTTAAGCAAGCATAAGTTGGTTTTCTAAATTTGAGACCCTGTTCTGTTCTGTAATTCAGTTCCTGTGTAGCCAAGTTTACATTCCGTGTATTACTGATATCTTATGATGTTTCTTTTTCTGTGTGACTTATTTCAGTTAGAATCATCATACCTGAATCCACTCATTGTGCTGCTAAGGGCCTGATGACATAGATTTCATTGCTGAGTGATATTGCTTTGTAAGTAAATACCACAACTTCTTTATCCATTTTTCACTTTCTGCGATGTTGAACTTGTACTGTAAATGAGGTTCTTGTAAACAGAGGCGTCCCAATGTTTGGGGTGGCTGTGTCTTTTTGATTTTAATTTCCCTAAGCTATAGGACCATAAGTGGAAGTGCCCTAGGCTCTGTTGCTTTGTTTTTTAGATGTTTCAGGAAACACCATACACTTCTCCCGAGTGTCTGTTGGCAATTTACATCCCGCCCGTCAGCATAACAAGGCTCCCAGTTCTCCATGGGCTGTCCCGCCTTTCTGGATTTTACACTTTTTTCAGATGGCCCTTTTGACCGGGGGGAAGTGAGACTTCATTGTAGTGCAGATTTCCTTTGCAAGCTTGCTTGGTTGGCCAAAAAGGGCGTATGCGTTTTTTCCTGAATATATTCAGGAAAAAACGCATACGCCCTTTTTGGCCAAGTGCATCATTGTGGACGTTCTGCCTCTTTTCCTATGCTTTCAATGCAATTCCAGTCTACCTCCTGAAATCGGTTTCCTGCAATTCTGCCCCGCTTTCAAGTCCTCTTGGCAGCCTTACTTCAGTATATTTTTGGACGATAGCTGTCATTTATAACTCTGCAGGTTTGTGAATTACAGTGCCCCTGAGCTCCTTTCTTCAACTCGCTTTCTTTTGAGCTGGCCGCAACACCGCAGGATGTCTTCAGGCCCTAATCTGGTTCCGGCAGGGCACGCTGAGCCTTTGGTTAATTCCTCTTCCTGGTGGGAAATGAGAGTTAAATTTGCCCGTCCAGACACCTCCAGCTAGTCTCTCATTGGTTCTCGCTATTCCTGTTCATCGTCCGCAGAAATTGCAAACTGGGCCAAACAGGAGGTTAAAGGGACTGACTCTCCAAGTCGGGAGGGTGTTAGTAAAGCGTCTGGAATGTTGCACCCGAGTACCAGGGTACGAAAACTGAGACATATTTGAACACGTTTCCCGATCACATGGTTGATCATACTCTAGGTTCCACATGCATGTTTTAGCTGAAGGAAGAATACCTTAAACCTGGGTAGTTGAAACCCGTGGAATGGGTACCATGCAATATGACTTCAGAGGGTCTTCATTTGCTCACCGAACCTCTCCAATCCTATCACTGCTGCGTTTATGCCCCTGTACACATGCTTGATTCTCTTTCGGAGACATAGTAATCCATAGGTTTTAAGATACTTACTAGTCAGGTACATTCTTAGGCGTTTAATATGCGGTGTTGAGTCCATTTCGTTGAGCAAGGAGTAGCTCTTGTCTATTCCATATTTGGCTTAAGGAACTTTATCTGTGCTCATTTCAATCTCTGGTTTTATGCAGCACCCCAACTCACCTTTCCCCTTAAGCAAGCATAAGTTGGTTTTCTAAATTTGAGACCCTGTTCTGTTCTGTAATTCAGTTCCTGTGTAGCCAAGTTTACATTCCGTGTATTACTGATATCTTATGATGTTTCTTTTTCTGTGTGACTTATTTCAGTTAGAATCATCATACCTGAATCCACTCATTGTGCTGCTAAGGGCCTGATGACATAGATTTCATTGCTGAGTGATATTGCTTTGTAAGTAAATACCACAACTTCTTTATCCATTTTTCACTTTCTGCGATGTTGAACTTGTACTGTAAATGAGGTTCTTGTAAACAGAGGCGTCCCAATGTTTGGGGTGGCTGTGTCTTTTTGATTTTAATTTCCCTAAGCTATAGGACCATAAGTGGAAGTGCCCTAGGCTCTGTTGCTTTGTTTTTTAGATGTTTCAGGAAACACCATACACTTCTCCCGAGTGTCTGCTGGCAATTTTCATCCCACCCATCAGCATAACAAGGCTCCCAGTTCTCCATGGCCTGTCCTGCCTTTCTGGATTTTACACTTTTTTCAGATGGCCCTTTTGACCGGGGGGAAGTGAGACTTCATTGTAGTGCAGATTTCCTTTGCAAGCTTGCTTGGTTGGCCAAAAAGGGCGTATGCGTTTTTTCCTGAATATATTCAGGAAAAAACGCATACGCCCTTTTTGGCCAAGTGCATCATTGTGGACGTTCTGCCTCTTTTCCTATGCTTTCAATGCAATTCCAGTCTACCTCCTGAAATCGGTTTCCTGCAATTCAGCCCCGCTTTCAAGTCCTCTTGGCAGCCTTACTTCAGTATATTTTTGGACGATAGCTGTCATTTATAAGTCTGCAGGTTTGTGAATTACAGTGTCCCTGAGCTCCTTTCTTCAACTTGCTTTCTTGTGACCTGGCCGCAACAACGCAGGATGGCTTCAGGCCCTAATCTGGTTCCGGCACGGCACGCTGAGCCTTTGGTTAATTCCTCTTCCTGGTGGGAAATGAGAGTTAAATTTGCCCGTCCAGACACCTCCAGCTAGTCTCTCATTGGTTCTCACTATTCCTGTTCATCGTCCGCAGAAATTGCAAACTGGGCCAAACAGGAGGTTAAAGGGACTGACTCTCCAAGTCGGGAGGGTGTTAGTAAAGCGTCTGGAATGTTGCACCCGAGTACCAGGTTACGAGAACTGAGACATATTTGAACACGTTTCCCGATCACATGGTTGATCATACTCTAGGTTCCACATGCATGTTTTAGCTGAAGGAAGAATACCTTAAACCTGGGTAGTTGAAACCCGTGGAATGGGTACCATGCAATATGACTTCAAAGGGTCTTTGTTTGCTCACCGAACCTCTCCAATCCTATCACTGCTGCATTTATGCCCCTGGACACACGCTTGATTCTCTTTTGGAGATATAGCAATCCATAGGTTTTAAGATACTTACTAGTCAGGTACATTCTTAGGCATTTAATATGCGGTGTTGAGTCCATTTCGTTGAGCAAGGAGTAGCTCTTGTCTATTCCATATTTGGCTTAAGGAACTTTATCTGTGCTCATTTCAATCTCTGGTTTTATGCAGCACCCCAACTCACCTTTCCCCTTAAGCAAGCATAAGTTGGTTTTCTAAATTTGAGACCCTGTTCTGTTCTGTAATTCAGTTCCTGTGTAGCCAAGTTTACATTCCGTGTATTACTGATATCTTATGATGTTTCTTTTTCTGTGTGACTTATTTCAGTTAGAATCATCATACCTGAATCCACTCATTGTGCTGCTAAGGGCCTGATGACATAGATTTCATTGCTGAGTGATATTGCTTTGTAAGTAAATACCACAACTTCTTTATCCATTTTTCACTTTCTGCGATGTTGAACTTGTACTGTAAACGAGGTTCTTGTAAACAGAGGCGTCCCAAACTTTGGGGTGGCTGTGTCTTTTTGATTTTAATTTCCCTAAGCTATAGGACCATAAGTGGAAGTGCCCTAGGCTCTGTTGCTTTGTTTTTTAGATGTTTCAGGAAACACCATACACTTCTCCCGAGTGTCTGTTGGCAATTTACATCCCGCCCATCAGCATAACAAGGCTCCCAGTTCTCCATGGCCTGTCCTGCCTTTCTGGATTTTACACTTTTTTCAGATAGCCCTTTTGACCGGGGGGAAGTGAGACTTCATTGTAGTGCAGATTTCCTTTGCAAGCTTGCTTGGTTGGCCAAAAAGGGCGTATGCGTTTTTTCCTGAATATATTCAGGAGAAAACGCATACGCCCTTTTTGGCCAAGTGCATCATTGTGGACGTTCTGCCTCTTTTCCTATGCTTTCAATGCAATTCCAGTCTGCCTCCTGAAATCGGTTTCCTGCAATTCTGCCCCGCTTTCAAGTCCTCTTGGCAGCCTTACTTCAGTATATTTTTGGACGATAGCTGTCATTTATAACTCTGCAGGTTTGTGAATTACAGTGCCCCTGAGCTCCTTTCTTCAACTCGCTTTCTTTTGAGCTGGCCGCAACACCGCAGGATGGCTTCAGGCCCTAATCTGGTTCCGGCACGGCACGCTGAGCCTTTGGTTAATTCCTCTTCCTGGTGGGAAATGAGAGTTAAATTTGCCCGTCCAGACACCTCCAGCTAGTCTCTCATTGGTTCTCGCTATTCCTGTTCATCTTCCGCAGAAATTGCAAACTGGGCCAAACAGGAGGTTAAAGGGACTGACTCTCCAAGTCGGGAGAGTGTTAGTAAAGTGTCTGGAATGTTGCACCCGAGTACCAGGGTACGAAAACTGAGACATATTTGAACACGTCTCCCGATCACATGGTTGATCATACTCTAGGTTCCACATGCATGTTTTAGCTGAAGGAAGAATACCTTAAACCTGGGTAGTTGAAACCCGTGGAATGGGTACCATGCAATATGACTTCAAAGGGTCTTCATTTGCTCACCGAACCTCTCCAATCCTATCACTGCTGCGTTTATGCCCCTGTACACATGCTTGATTCTCTTTCGGAGACATAGCAATCCATAGGTTTTAAGATACTTACTAGTCAGGTACATTCTTAGGCATTTAATATGCGGTGTTGAGTCCATTTCGTTGAGCAAGGAGTAGCTCTTGTCTATTCCATATTTGGCTTAAGGAACTTTATCTGTGCTCATTTCAATCTCTGGTTTTATGCAGCACCCCAACTCACCTTTCCCCTTAAGCAAGCATAAGTTGGTTTTCTAAATTTGAGACCCTGTTCTGTTCTGTAATTCAGTTCCTGTGTAGCCAAGTTTACATTCCGTGTATTACTGATATCTTATGATGTTTCTTTTTCTGTGTGACTTATTTCAGTTAGAATCATCATACCTGAATCCACTCATTGTGCTGCTAAGGGCCTGATGACATAGATTTCATTGCTGAGAGATATTGTTTTTTAAGTAAATACCACAACTTCTTTATCCATTTTTCACTTTCTGCGATGTTGAACTTGTACTGTAAATGAGGTTCTTGTAAACAGAGGCGTCCCAAACATTGGGGTGGCTGTGTCTTTTTGATTTTAATTTCCCTAAGCTATAGGACCATAAGTGGAAGTGCCCTAGGCTCTGTTGCTTTGTTTTTTCGATGTTTCAGGAAACACCATACACTTCTCCGGAGTGTCTGTTGGCAATTTACATCCCGCCCATCAGCATAACAAGGCTCCCAGTTCTCCATGGCCTGTCCTGCCTTTCTGGATTTTACACTTTTTTCAGATGGCCCTTTTGACCGGGGGGAAGTGAGACTTCATTGTAGTGCAGATTTCCTTTGCAACCTTGCTTGGTTGGCCAAAAAGGGCGTATGCGTTTTTTCCTGAATATATTCAGGAAAAAACGCATACGCCCTTTTTGGCCAAGTGCATCATTGTGGACGTTCTGCCTCTTTTCCTATGCTTTCAATGCAATTCCAGTCTACCTCCTGAAATCGGTTTCCTGCAATTCTGCCCCGCTTTCAAGTCCTCTTGGCAGCCTTACTTCAGTATATTTTTGGACGATAGCTGTCATTTATAACTCTGCAGGTTTGTGAATTACAGTGCCCCTGAGCTCCTTTCTTCAACTCGCTTTCTTTTGAGCTGGCCGCAACACCGCAGGATGGCTTCAGGCCCTAATCTGGTTCCGGCACGGCACGCTGAGCCTTTGGTTAATTCCTCTTCCTGGTGGGAAATGAGAGTTAAATTTGCCCGTCCAGACACCTCCAGCTAGTCTCTCATTGGTTCTCGCTATTCCTGTTCATCTTCCGCAGAAATTGCAAACTGGGCCAAACAGGAGGTTAAAGGGACTGACTCTCCAAGTCGGGAGGGTGTTAGTAAAGCGTCTGGAATGTTGCACCCGAGTACCAGGGTACGAAAACTGAGACATATTTGAACACGTCTCCCGATCACATGGTTGATCATACTCTAGGTTCCACATGCATGTTTTAGCTGAAGGAAGAATACCTTAAACCTGGGTAGTTGAAACCCGTGGAATGGGTACCATGCAATATGACTTCAAAGGGTCTTCATTTGCTCACCGAACCTCTCCAATCCTATCACTGCTGCGTTTATGCCCCTGTACACATGCTTGATTCTCTTTCGGAGACATAGCAATCCATAGGTTTTAAGATACTTACTAGTCAGGTACATTCTTAGGCATTTAATATGCGGTGTTGAGTCCATTTCGTTGAGCAAGGAGTAGCTCTTGTCTATTCCATATTTGGCTTAAGGAACTTTATCTGTGCTCATTTCAATCTCTGGTTTTATGCAGCACCCCAACTCACCTTTCCCCTTAAGCAAGCATAAGTTGGTTTTCTAAATTTGAGACCCTGTTCTGTTCTGTAATTCAGTTCCTGTGTAGCCAAGTTTACATTCCGTGTATTACTGATATCTTATGATGTTTCTTTTTCTGTGTGACTTATTTCAGTTAGAATCATCATACCTGAATCCACTCATTGTGCTGCTAAGGGCCTGATGACATAGATTTCATTGCTGAGAGATATTGCTTTGTAAGTAAATACCACAACTTCTTTATCCATTTTTCACTTTCTGCGATGTTGAACTTGTACGCTAAACGAGGTTCTTGTAAACAGAGGCGTCCCAAACTTTGGGGTGGCTGTGTCTTTTTGATTTTAATTTCCCTAAGCTATAGGACCATAAGTGGAAGTGCCCTAGGCTCTGTTGCTTTGTTTTTTAGATGTTTCAGGAAACACCATACAGTTCTCCCGAGTGTCTGTTGGCAATTTACATCCCGCCCATCAGCATAACAAGGCTCCCAGTTCTCCATGGCCTGTCCTGCCTTTCTGGATTTTACACTTTTTTCAGATAGCCCTTTTGACCGGGGGGAAGTGAGACTTCATTGTAGTGCAGATTTCCTTTGCAAGCTTGCTTGGTTGGCCAAAAAGGGCGTATGCGTTTTTTCCTGAATATATTCAGGAAAAAACACATACGCCCTTTTTGGCCAAGTGCATCATTGTGGACGTTCTGCCTCTTTTCCTATGCTTTCAATGCAATTCCAGTCTGCCTCCTGAAATCGGTTTCCTGCAATTCTGCCCCGCTTTCAAGTCCTCTTGGCAGCCTTACTTCAGTATATTTTTGGACGATAGCTGTCATTTATAACTCTGCAGGTTTGTGAATTACAGTGCCCCTGAGCTCCTTTCTTCAACTCGCTTTCTTTTGAGCTGGCCGCAACACCGCAGGATGGCTTCAGGCCCTAATCTGGTTCCGGCACGGCACGCTGAGCCTTTGGTTAATTCCTCTTCCTGGTGGGAAATGAGAGTTAAATTTGCCCGTCCAGACACCTCCAGCTAGTCTCTCATTGGTTCTCGCTATTCCTGTTCATCTTCCGCAGAAATTGCAAACTGGGCCAAACAGGAGGTTAAAGGGACTGACTCTCCAAGTCGGGAGGGTGTTAGTAAAGCGTCTGGAATGTTGCACCCGAGTACCAGGGTACGAAAACTGAGACATATTTGAACACGTCTCCCGATCACATGGTTGATCATACTCTAGGTTCCACATGCATGTTTTAGCTGAAGGAAGAATACCTTAAACCTGGGTAGTTGAAACCCGTGGAATGGGTACCATGCAATATGACTTCAAAGGGTCTTCATTTGCTCACCGAACCTCTCCAATCCTATCACTGCTGCGTTTATGCCCCTGTACACATGCTTGATTCTCTTTCGGAGACATAGCAATCCATAGGTTTTAAGATACTTACTAGTCAGGTACATTCTTAGGCCTTTAATATGCGGTGTTGAGTCCATTTCGTTGAGCAAGGAGTAGCTCTTGTCTATTCCATATTTGGCTTAAGGAACTTTATCTGTGCTCATTTCAATCTCTGGTTTTATGCAGCACCCCAACTCACCTTTCCCCTTAAGCAAGCATAAGTTGGTTTTCTAAATTTGAGACCCTGTTCTGTTCTGTAATTCAGTTCCTGTGTAGCCAAGTTTACATTCCGTGTATTACTGATATCTTATGATGTTTCTTTTTCTGTGTGACTTATTTCAGTTAGAATCATCATACCTGAATCCACTCATTGTGCTGCTAAGGGCCTGATGACATAGATTTCATTGCTGAGAGATATTGTTTTGTAAGTAAATACCACAACTTCTTTATCCATTTTTCACTTT